>NC_057812.1:571273615-571432110 GCF_018294505.1 Triticum aestivum
GTTTCCCAAAAAAAATGTAAGCATACTTCTGGGCTTCGATTTATTTCAAATCTATGAAATCCATGAGCCTTTTTCAACTTCATTGATGTTCTTCAAATCCATGAAAGCTTTTCAAATTAGTGAACGTTTTTTAAATTCACTAACTTTTTCAAATTCTTGAACTTTTTTCATCTATAAATTTTTCCCAATTTCGTGAAACTTTTTAATTTCATAATTTTTTTCCCGAATTTTGTGACCATTCTACAAATTTGTGAAGAAAAAAAATCAAATTTTGTGAATGTGAAAATTTTCGTTGATTTGAAAAAGCTTCACTAATTTGGTTTAGGGATTTAGAAAATATTTAAAATTCATGAACTTTTTCAAATTCGCAAACTTTTTTATATTTGTGATTTTTTAATTCCATAAACTTTTTAAAAAAACTCATCATGTTTTTTTTACAAATTTCCAACTTTTTTTTTCTAAATTTGTGATTTTTCTATGAAAGCGCGAACATTTTTTAAAATTCTTGAACTTTTTTGAATCCATGAAGTTTTTAAAGTCCACGGCCAATGGTCAATGGTCAATGGACAAGTGGCAAAACGTCGAGCAAATGAAGAAAATACCTAGCTAATAGGCTGCGGCCCACCAAAAACGTGCATGAGCGCTAGTTTGCTTCGAGGTTCTATGAGCGCTGATTAGGAGGTCTTGATGGGTAAAATAATTCCACATCCCAGATGGGCCTTGTTACACTTTTGTATCCATGTGGTGCCGTGTTGGCCCGAGAAGGCCACTGTACATGCAAGCAGCGACCAATGCATGACAATGGTGCTCCTCCTAGTCGTGGTGCTCCATCCACCATTAATGAGAGGTTGCAGAGCAAGCATCTTCATACCATATATAAACTCTAAGGTTATCCAGATTTACAGCTTGGAGTGGAAGGAGGTGCCTTCCACTCTTCCTATCATGATTGTTGTTGTGCTATGATGTAGATGGTTGGCAGTGTCTTGGGAGATGGATGGGGGGTGATGGCCTTGGGGTGGCAGTTCACATGGTTGGCTCTCCAGCTAGCACCAAGGATGGCGGTGGTGGCTATGCCTCTTGGTCGCATAGGCGGCGAGGGGTGTAGTGGTGGGTGGCTCAAGCTCGCGGTTGTCGTTGGCAGCGGCAACACCTAGATCCCGATCTGAAGTCTTGTGTGTGTATTGGTTCATGAGTACCTTGTGATGGCACTAGTGAGCTGAGTTGTCGAGCAAAAACTCTACACTTTGGCGCAAACGGCGGCGACACCTGTGAGTGCCGCTTTCCTCTTAAGGGCGTCGTTGTGGTTCTCTTCGTGCTAGGGTCCCGGTGAAGACCCATGTCCATCTTGGACTCGGCAGCTACGCACTTAGCATTGTTCCTCTCCCTGATGGCGTTGTTTTGGAACTTACGTGTCCTAGCTTGTGTCATGGCATACTTTTTGGCCACTAATAGGCGTCGGCGCGCCAGCCGAAAATTTCGGTCGGTCCCACGTGGGCCGCACGATCTAGCTTTTCTAAACCGTACAATTCCTTCGTCAAGCTTCCAGAAAACGCTGCAGCAAAAAAAGCAGAGGAGAAAAAAGAAAGGGGAAAAAGACCAGCGCCCCGCTCGTCCTCGACCGCGACGACCCGTGCTCACCGAACCTTGCCTGTTTGCCTCGCCTCAGACACTCACCGCCAATGCTCGCCGCCGTCGCTCGCAACAAAAAGGCCGTTGACCGTAGCAGCTTTTTCTCTTGCCTCTGTGTTGCATCCATGGTAGCTCTGCGGCGCCGACCGCAACACCGTCCCTCGTTGGTGCTGCCCACCGCCGTCGCAGCATCAATGGTGATGGCGGTGTCTCTTCCAAACAAAGTTGATGGTAGCAAAGAACGGATTGCTAGTTCCAGCAAAAGTCGATGGCGGTGGAAGCAAAATTGGGGCTGGTTCCAACAAAAACAAAAGATAGTGGTAGAAAGAAAATATTGCTGGTTCCAGCAAAAATCGAAGGCGATGGAAGCAAAATTGGGTCTGGTTCCAGCAAAAACAAAAGATAGTGGTAACAAAAAGATTGATGGTTCCAACAAAAATTGAAGGCGGTGGTAGCAAAATTCGGTTGGTCAGCAAAACCAAGATAGTAGTAGCAAAAAAAGATGCTAGTTCCAGCTTTCCTATGCATCGTTTTCAGCACCGATAGACACCGGTTCCAACATCGCTAGCTGCCCATCACAGCACAACTCTCTAGCACATAGCAGCACTCGATGCCGGAGTTAGAACCGGCTTGTGGAGGAGCTGCAGCCGGCAGGGGGCCAAGCTGCATCCGGCAAGGGCTAAGATGGAACCCGCGAGCGCCGAAGCTGCGGTGCGGTCGGTTGCAGCTCCCCGCGGTGCTGGTTCTAGCAAAAATGATGCGTGGTTCCAGCACGCGCTGCAGTGGCTGGGGTCTCTGAGACACGGCGTATGCGGTGGCTGTTGGTAGCCCACGCCCGCGACGCTGGCAAGCCCCTCACATCAACTCCACTCACCAGGGGCGCCTGAAAACAGTGCTTGGTCTTTGGGCGGTCCGATGCCAAGCGGTACGCGCATTGGGATGAACTACGTCATGGCATCTGAGGCCAGAGGGAGGAGGGTGCACGCGTGGCCATGAATCGGCAGCGGTGGCCGAAACAGCTCACGGGATAGTTTAGCTGAGAGATGAGAAGGAGAAAATAGATAAGAGGAGAAACGAATGGCTGTGAGAGACGGAAGAGATAAGGCAAAAAAAATAAGGAAAAGCGGTGCGTGCGTAGAAGCTACTAGTAGAACCGAGCGAAGCCTGTGTCCGGCGCAATATTGAGCCGGTCCGCCGAGTACAAGGCTTTCCCATAGTTTTTAAGCCTACCTGGGTTATCTTTCAGCAATGTAGTCGCGGGCGTTTGTATTGACTGATTATCCTGAAATCTACTTTATAAGAGGGTTTCCTTATTATTTTTTATTGTTTGGCCATGTATAGCTTGATGTGTGTTTTATCCATAAAGCGGGGCAAAATCTATTTCGAAAGAAGGCCGGGACGCATGCGCTGGATGACAACGAAGGCTAACTATGTTTTCTTTAACATCCAGCAATTACTGGCGCTCATTGATCAAAGCAAGGCGAATATTTACATGATCGCTGACGTGACAAGGATCAAAGTAAGAGATAAAAAAATGCACAGCCAAAGAAACCTGAAGCATCAACCTGCTGGATCCAGAGGCGTTTCCAAGCATCACTCTCAGGCCAGCACGATCAAGAGGGACTTGCTACCTCCGTTTTTTTGAACACTTATTTTTTTTACATCGACTTGGTACCTCCGATGTCCGACTCCGACTGTGGTGTAGACCTGTAGTGTACTCCGTACGTATACCCGAGTGGGTTTCCGACTCCGACCGAGGGTTGAGCCGCTTCTTCTCTATTATCTATCTCTAAATTATTAGTAGAATGTATGTGCGTTGCTACGAGCTATAATATATATAAATGAATCAAACAAATGATTAAAGTTATCATCAAGGTCGAAGCTCATTTCTTCTTCACACGTATGGACGTGTTCAGACATCAAACGGGCGCTCAATAGGCTCCCCAAAATTTAACCGTCCGACAGTTCAAGCTCCCCAAATCCAGGCCATATGTGAAGGAGAAATATTGTTGTTCAGACTATTCATCATGTTATCTCAAACACGTGGGCCTAACACAAAAACCCCATCTGATGACACACCCATCCCTTTTCCTTCCACAACCTCCCCTTCCCACTTGATTTTCGTCATAGCCGAACATTTCTAACTGGAGCCCTGTTTTGTAAAACCAGATGACACCCACCTCACCTCCTTCATGGTACCCTATGTTCTTCACCCTTTAAAACCGGATGATGCCCACCTCACCTTCAACATGGTGCCCTATGTTCTTTACCCTTTAAAACCAGATGACGCCCACCTCACCTTCGCCACGGCGCCCTATGTTCTTCGCCCCGCCATCGCCCGACTCTCCGCCCTAATCCCCTCCCCACATGTGTTGTGCTGATCCACCACTGCCATAAGGGGGAGGAGGCGTACACCGGCTGTGACGCCCTCCCCCCCTCGAGCCAAGAAGGCAGATCCAATGCCTCTTGAGCCACAGATCTCCCGAGCCAAGGAAGCAGAGCCAATATGCAATGGGGACATAAATATTACCAGTGAAATCAATTTACTTGTAGCAAATCCTATGGAGAAGATTAAAGAAAAGATCATGCCGAGTTTACAACTCCAAAATGAACTTTTAAAATAACCAATGGAGGAACAATACACATGACTTATCATTGCATGTATGTGTTGAAACAAGCTAGTTCACTCTTGTTAGATTCTTGCTGAAAAAGTCACTCGCTGGAACTTCCAGCACCGGCTTTTTATGCTCTTGCAACAATAATCTTCTTAGGAACAATGCTGGATTAGAAGGCTACGTGTTGCTGCCACTACCTTATGCATCCTCCTTTCGATGGTCTTCCTCTACTCTTCCCTGATGGATCCATGTCTTCTAGTTGCTTCTGGCGAGTTCATGAGCAAGTGAATGAACAAGCAGCTGGTGATGGATCCATGTCTTCTGAATATTTTGATACCAAATCTATCTGACTGCATGCCCTCTGTTTTGTATTTCAGTCCAAACATCAATTAGACATATGGAAGGGTGATATTACAACAAAAACATAAATTAAACAACAAAAATTTGACAACATACTACACAACTAAAAGAATCGATGATCCAAACATGAAGCTAGCAACTTACATTATTTTTAAGAGAAGCAAATACTCTTGTATAACGATAAAAAAACAAAATGCAATTCATTGGTCTTTGATATGGACAATAGAGTATTGTTACTTGATTCAAATATTCACCTCTACGATCAAACCATAGAAACTTAATTTTCTTGTTACGATAATTTTCCACTTCACTCTGAAATTCTTTGAACTTTTTAAATGTTTCAGACTTATGTTTCATCAAGTAAACATACCCATATTTGCTCAAATCATCTGTGAAGGTCAGAAAATAACGATACCCGCCACAAGCATCAACACTCATCAGACCGCATACATCAGTATGTATTATTTCCAATAAGTCTGTTGCTCATTCCATTGTTCCGGAGAACAGAGTCTTAGTCATCTTGCCCATAAGACATGGTTCGCAAGCATCAAGTGATTCATAATCAAATGGTTTCAAAAGCCTATCAGCATGGAGTTTCTTTATGCGCTTTACACCAATATGACCTAAATGGCAATGCCACAAATAAGTTGCATTGTCATTATTAAACTTATATCTTTTGGCTTCAATACTATGATATGTGTATCACTACTATCAAGATTTAGTAAAAATAGACCACTCATCAAGGGTGCATGACCATAAAAGATATTACTCATATAAATAGAACAACCATTATTCTCTGATTTAAATAAATAATCGTCTTGCATCAAACAAGATCCAGATATGATGTTCATGCTTAACGCTGGCACCAAATAACAATTATTCAGGTCTAAAACTAATCCCGAAGGTAGATGTAGAGGTAGCGTGCCGACGACGATCACATCGACTTTGAAACCATTTCCCACGCGCATCGTCACCTCGTCCTTAGCCAATCTTTGCTTAATCCGTAGCACCTGTTTCGAGTTGCAAATATTAGCAACAAAACCAGTATTAACCCAGGCGCTACTGCGAGCATTAGTAAGGTATACATCAATAACATGTATATGAAATATACCTTTCACTTTGTCATTCTTCTTATCCACCAAATACTTGGAACAGTTCCGCTTCCAGTGACCAGTCCCTTTGCAGTAGAAGCACTCAGTCTCAGACTTAGGTCCAGACTTGGGCTTCTTCACTTGAGCAGCAACTTGCTTGTCTTTCTTCTTGAAGTTCCCCTTCTTCCCTTTGCCCTTCTTCTTGAAACTGGTGGTCTTGTTGACCATCAACACTTGATGCTCCTTCTTGATTTCTACCTCTGCGGCCTTTAGCATTGCGAAGAGCTCGGGAATTGTCTTATCCATCCCTTGCATATTATAGTTCATCATGAAGCTTTTGAAGCTTGATGGCAGTGATTGAAGAACTCTGTCAACGACACTATCAAACGGAAGATTAACTCCCAGCTGAGTCAAGTGATTGTGGTACCCAGACATTCTGAGTATGCGTTCACTGACAGAACTATTCTCCTCCATTTTGCAGCTGTAGAACTTATTGGAGACTTCATATCTCTCAACCCGGGCATTTGCTTGAAGTATTAACTTCAACTCCTGGAACATCCCATATGCTCCATGACCTTCAATACGTCGTTGAAGTCCCGGTTCTAAGCCGTAAAGCATGGCACACTGAACTATCGAGTAGTCATCAGCTTTGCTCTGCCAGGTGTTCATAACATCTGGAGTTGCTCCTGCAGTGAGTTTGGCACCCAGCGGTGCTTTCAGGACGTAATTCTTCTGTGCAGCAATGAGGATAATCCTCAGGTTACGGACCCAGTCCGTATAGTTGCTACCATCATCTTTCAACTTAGCTTTCTATAGGAACACATTAAAATTCAACGGAATAACAACACGGGCCATTTATCTACAGCAACATAGACATGCAAAATACTATCAGGTACTAAGTTCATGATAAATTAAAGTTCAGTTAATCATATTACTTAAGAACTCCCACTTAGATATACATCCCTCTAATCATCTAAGTGATCACGTGATCCATATCAATTAAACCATGTCCGATCATCACGTGAGATGGAGTAGTTTTCAATGGTGAACATCACTATGTTGATCATATCTACTATATGATTCACGCTTGACCTTTCGGTCTTAGTGTTCCGAGGCCATATCTGCATATGTATGACGCCCGGATAATTAGGCTACAGTAATCCCGTGTTAATGATGCCTCGTCACCTCGGTTACTGCTGATAATCTCGCGTTAGTTCGAAACGATTTCAAATTCAAAATTTGAATTAAAGTTAAAACAATTAAAGTTTTCAAAAGTCAAAACTAAAATGTTCGATGTGTTGAAAATATTCCCTAACTATTTGTCATGTAGAAACCATGTTTTTATATAAGTCCTAAATATTTAAAATGAGCAAAAACAGAAAAAAGAAAAATAAATAAAAAGAGAAAGAAAAAAAAGGGAAAACCCCCTGCAGGGCCATGGCCCAGCTGGCCACCGGTCCAACCAGGCCGGCCCAGCCGTGCCCCATCCCACTCTCCATAACCTCCCCCACTCTGGTCAAACCCTAGCGCACCCCACCCCACTTTCCCCACTCCTCCCTCTTCTCCCCCCCGACCCCGATCGCATCGGGCGCTCGAAGGTGCCTGTAACACCCTCGATGCGACTATAGCTCCCACGTGTCGAGGCACGACTTAGAGACATAATCGCATTGAAGGCATATGTCACAAGTAAGGTAATCTTTACAACATCCCATGTAATATAATAATAAAGGGGAGAACATAGTTGGCTTACACTCGCCACGTCAATCAAGGTACATAAATAACATTACATTAACCAAACACTCATGGCCCAACTACGGCTCCAAAATAAAAGATAACCTAACATGCGACATGGTCCCGATCACCCCCAACTGGGCACCACTACTGATCATCAGGAAAAGAAACATAGTATCGTTGAGAGTCTTCGTCGAACTCCCACTTGAGCTCGAGCGCATCACCTGGAGCGGAATCATCAGGCCCTGCATCTGGTGTAATAGTAATCTGCGAGCCACAGGGACTCAGCAATCTCGCACCCTCGCGATCAAGACTATTTAAGCTTATAGGTAAGGCAAGGTAAAAATATATGTGGAGCTGCATCAAGCGACTAGCATATATGGTGGCTATCCTATTCGCAAAAGAGAGCGAGAAGAGGATGCAAAGCGCGAGCGAGAAACTAGAGGGCAACCTGCGCAAGCATTACTCCAACACCGTGTCCACTTCCCGGACTCCGCCGAGAAGAGGCCATCACGGTAACACACTCAGTTGATTCGTTTTAATTAAGTTAAGGTTCAAGTTATCTACAACCGGACATTAACAAATTCCCATCTGCCCATAACCGTGGGCACAACTTTCGAAAGTTCAAATCCCTGCAGGGGAGTCCCAACTTAGCCCATGACAAGCTCTCACGGTCAACGAAGGAATAGACCTCCTCCCGAGACATTCCGATCAGACTCGGTATCTCGGTTCTTCAAGACACTTCGACAGGTTAAAACAAGACCAGCAACACTGCCCGAATGTGCCGACAAATCCCGATAGGAGCTGCACATATCTCTTTCTCAGGGCACACTCAGATTGTCTTAGGTACGGGTAGGCCAGCCCAGAGTTGCCCCTGGTGGCCACCGACAGCTGACAGGTGGACCAACACTCAGAGGAGCACTGGCCCGGGGGGGTTAAAATAAGATGACCCTTGGGCTCCGGAAACCCAAGGGAAAAAGAGGCTAGGTGGCAAATGGTAAAACCAAGGTTGGGCATTGCTGGAAAAGCTTTAATCAAGGCGAACTATCAAGGGGTTCCCATTATAACCCAGCCGCGTAAGGAACGCAAAATCCGGGAACATAACACCGATATGACCGAAACTAGGGCGGCAAGAGTGGAACAAAACACCAGGCGAGAGGCCAAGCCTTCCACCCTTTACCAAGTATATAGATGCATTAAAATAACAAGATAATATAATGATATCCCAACAAGTAAATAAATGTTCCAACAAGGAACGGCCTTCAATCTTCACCTGCAACTAGCAACGCTATAAGAGGGGCTGAGCAAAGCGGTAACATAGCCAATCAACGGTTTGCTAGGACATGGTGGGTTAGAGGTTTGACATGGCAATTTGGGAGGCTTGAAAGCAAGTGGTAGGCAACGTAGCATTGGCATAGCAAAAGAGCGAGCAATCTAGCATAGCAAAGATAGTAGTGATTTCAAGGGTATGATCATCTTGCCTGCAAAGTTGTCAGAGTTGACTGGATCCTCGAAAGAAAACTCAACGGGCTCCTTGTTAAAGAACTCGTCTCCCGGCTCTACCCAAACAAGACAAACAAGCAACAAGGACATAATCAACCACGTGCAAAGATCAAACAATATGATGCAAGGATGGTATGCTATGCGGGATGCAATGCGGGATGCATATGCAAGATATGACAAGTAATGCATGAACCTGGCCTCAACCTGGAAAACCTAGTGTGCCACTGGAAAGATGAGATGAAATCGCTTGAAAACGATATAAAGAACGCCGGAATCGGAGTTACGGTTTGGAAATGGCAAGCGAAACAAATATGACACCGGTCTGCGATATACAGCAAGTAGCCATCTAAATGCAAAGATATGAACATGCTACAGCACCCAAACATGACAACAAAATACATGGCAGGGATGAACTCAAGATTCTTAACAAAAGTCTAGCACTGAGCTACGGCCAATTCATCCATTAACAGGTGCAAACAAGCATGGCAAAAATGCATATGGTAAAACAGATCTCAGACTTAGTGAAATTAACACTTGTCTGGAATTTCAGATCAGGTAGCCCTCTTCGGAGCAACAAAACTACATGCTACAGGACCTGAACATGGCAAAGTAAAGCATGGAATGGAGCTACTCAAAGAGCTTAACAAAAGTCCCTTAGTGACCTTGAGCCAAAAGGGATCAGAAAATATAATTGCAAGCATGTGGCAAAAACATAATCAGTTCTCAGACTTAGTGAAAACTGGAGCATGCCGAAAACAGATATTAAGTAGGCATGTTTACGAGCTCGATGCACTCACTACGGTGCAAGTCATGACAAGATAAGCATACATCTATCAAGAACACACAAGATGCAAGCTAGACATGGCAAGAACAATAGTATAGCATGCACGGATCAACTACAACATCATCGGCAAAATTGCAAACAAGTTGACAATCTGCCCAGATTCACAAAGTAGCAGAAGTAGAGTTTGATTGAATCAAGCTAGGGTGCTCCATAATTGCAAACGAAGACATGCATGGATAGAGTACTACAAGATTAACAAAACATCCTTACTGGCCATCCTCAAAAGAGGCACGGATCACTAGTAAACAACATGAACATATGACAACATGAGATAAACAGCTCAAGGACTTAGTGGAAATGCTAAGTCCCTGAAAACAGAATTACCAAGTGCCTCACTTGGCAAACTTGCACTAGACACCACACACATCACAAAAATACATGGGTTGCACCTCTGGAAAGATGGCAAAACCCTTAACAAAACATATGTAGAACTCATGGGCATATCATGCACACAATAATCATGGCAAAAATGACAAAACTCTAAATGGAGCAGCAGATCTGACAATTAACTCAAGTAGCCCTCTTCTAACAGCATTTAGGGCATCAAGATGAACTCAAATGAAAATGATGCAATGGAATGAAATGATGTACTCTCTGATATGAACATTTTGATATGCTATATGCCAAAAACGGAGCTACAGATGCAAAGTTACGAGGCTATGAACATGAGCACTTGGACCAGATCTAGGGTTTCGGTGGCACGCGAACCGAGGTGGCTCCGGCGAGGACTGTAGCTCCGGCGAGGTCGGCTCGTCGGCGGGGAGAAGAAAGGGAGGCGAGGCCGGGCTCTCCCCGGCCGGTGCTGACGGCGGCGGCGGCGGTGGGCTTCGAGGAGCGACGGGGCGGCGACGACCGCAGTGGCCGGAGCGGGCAGAGAGGAGCTACGGTCGCTGGCGTTGGTGAGGGAGGCGGCGATGCGACAGCGGGGAGCAGGGAGGCGCGGGGTGGCGGATGGGCCTCGGGGGCTCGATCTAGGCCTCCCGGGCCGGCGGCGGCGACGAAGTGGGGCGGCAGCGCGGACTAGTGAGGAGGTGACACGTGGCGGCGGCGGGGTCGATCCGGACGTGTCCGGCCCGCGGGAAATTGTCCGGCGACGCGTGGAGACGACGGAGACTAGGGTTTCGGGGAGGGGATCCGAGATTTGGAATGGGGGTTCTTTAAATAGGCATAGATGGGGCTAGAAGAGTCCAAATGAGGTGCGGTTTTCGGCCACGCGATCGTGATCGAACGCTCTAGATGATGGAGCAGGTTTATGTGGGTTTTGGGCCGAATTGGAGGGGTGTTGGGCTGAAACACACACGAGGCCTTTTCGGTCCCTCGGTTAACCGTTGGAGTATCAAACGAAGTCCAAATGATACGGAACTTGACAGGCGGTCTACCGGTAGTAAACCAAGGCCGCATGGCAAGTCTCGGTCCAATCCGGAAATGTTTAATCCCCACACACGAAAGAAAGTTAGAAATGACCACCGGAGGGGAACGGAGCGCCGGAATGCAAAACGGACAACGGGGAAAATGCTCGGATGCATGAGATGAACACGTATGCAAATGCAATGCACATGATGACATGATATGAGATGCATGACAACGATAACAACACACGGAGACAAAAACCCGAACCCGAGAAAATAAAATAACTTAATGCCGGAAACGGTAAGAGTTGGAGTACAAATTGGGAAAGTTACATCCGGGGTGTTAAAGCGCTCCTCACCGCGCCGATCGCGTCGCCATCGCCCCTGACGCCCCTAGACATCGACGACCGCCCCGACGCTGCTGGACCGCGCCGTCGCCCGGAGCTCCACGGGCCTCGCTGGAGCCACCCCATCGCCCCCGACCTCGTCGCCTCGTCCCCGTCGTCGCTCGTCGCCGCTCGTCGTCGTCTCCCACCACCACCCCGACCACCGCTGCCACGAACCCTACGACCCCGCCGTGAGCACCGCTCCTTCTCCTTTGCCCCGCTCCGCCGCACATGCATTCGGCTGCCCGCACCGCTCGCCTCATGCAGCCATGGCCATCCGCCGTTGCCCTCGCGCGCCCGCCTCTACCTGGCCCTGCGGCCTCGCGCGCTTGCTGCTCCCGCTGGCTCTGCTCGCTGCGACCGCGCCTCTCCCTCACCCCGCGGTCACCGCGCTCCGCCTCCGTGCCCGCGCCGCTGGCTCGCTGGCCACGCCCTCGCCCCTGCTGCTTGCGCGCTGTGCTGCTGCTGCGGTTGCGGCGGCGGCTGCTACGACCCTGCTCTGCCTTGTTGCCTGCATCCCCCTGCTGCAGTTACGCCCGCACCACCGCGCCTTTGGCCGCGCCGCCCGGGCCTCGCCTCCGTCGCCCTGCTTCCACTCCGCCACGACCTCCCCCCTATCCACGGCCACCGGCGCCAAGCCGCGCGCCCGCCTCCGCCGCTCGCCTGCGCGGCTTCCCCTGCCCGCGCCTAGTGCCCACGGGCCCGTGCCCGTAACCACTTCCTGGTGCTCGCTAAGGCCTCTAGGCCACAGACGAACGGGGCCCACGCCTAGAACGAAAATGATTAAAAAAAGAAATTTAAATAAATAAATAAATAAATAAATAAATAATATTAATTAATTAATTAATTAAAGAAGTAATTAACTTAATTAATTCTGTTAACTAACTACTAAACCTAATTAACCTACTAATTAATCTAACTAAACAGTTAGTTAGTTAGTAAGTCAATGATAGTGGGACCCACACGTCACTTTGACCGGTCACAGTTGACTGCTGACGTCATGCTGACGTCAGCAATCACTATTCTGGATAATGTTGATTTAAAATAATTAAATAAATCTTAAAATGATTTAAATCTTTTATAAATTAATATAAAATAAACCATAGCTCGGATGAAAAAACTTTGTACATGAAAGTTGCTCAGAACGATGAGACAAATTCGGATACGCAGCCCGTTCGTCCGCCACGCATCCCTAGCATAGCGAACACGCAACTTTCCCCCTCCAGCTCATTTGTCCGAAAACGTGAAACACCGGGGATACTTTCCCGGATGTTTCCTCCCTTCGCCGGTATCACCACATACTGTGTTAGGGCACACCTAGCACCGCTACTTGTCTTGTCAAGCATCGTTATGCATCTGTTTGCATTGTATTCATTGTTTCTTCCCCCTCTTCTCTCCGGTAGACTACGAGACCGACGCCACTGCTACCCAGTACGACTACGGTGTTGACGACCCCTCTCTCTTGCCAGAGCAACCAAGCAAGCCCCCCCTTGATCACTAGATATCGCCTATTCTTCTCTCTACTGCTTGCATTAGAGTAGTGTAGCATGTTACTGCTTTCGGTTAATCCTATTCTGTTGCTTAGCATGTCATTGTTACTATAGTTGTTGATACCTTACATGCATTCCTAAATGCTTAGTATAGGATGCTAGTTTATCATCAGTGGCTCTACATTCTTGTCCGTCTTCCGTGCTATACTATCGGGCCGTGATCACTAGGAAGGTGATCATGGGTATATACTTATATACATATACATGATACATGTGATGACTAAAGACGGGTCGGCTCGTAGAGTACCCGCAAGTGATTTCGATGTGGGGGCTGAAGGGGCAGGTGGCTCCATCCAGGTAGTGGTGGGCCTGAGTTCCTGATGGCCCCCAACTGTTACTTTGTGGTGGAGCGACAGGGCAGGTTGAGACCACCTAGGAGAGAGGTGGGCCTGGCCCTGGTCGGCGTCCGCAGTTACTTCAAAATAACACGCTTAACGAGATCTTGGTATTTGATCTGAGTCTGGCCACTAGCCTATATGCACTAACCAACTACGCAGGAACAATTATGGGCACTCGACATCGTGGTATCAGCCGAAGCCTTCGTGATGTCAGCGACTGAGCGGCGCGCGACGGGTTGGAACGCATAACACAACTTCCTTTGTAATGGAGGTTGCTAGGTCTGCTCACCGGTCGCGTACGCAACGTGCAGGTGTGCAATGGGCGATGGGCCCAGACCCCTGCGCACATAGTATTTAGACCGGCGTGCTGACCTCTCTGTTGTGCCTAGGTAGGGTTGCGACGTGTTGATCTTCCGAGGCCAGGCATGACCCAGACAAGTGTGTCCAGACAAAGGGGATCGAGCATGTTGGGAAATGTGGTGCACCCCTGCAGGGAAGTTAATCTATTCGAATAGCCGTGATCTTTGGTAACAGGACGACTTGGAGTTGTACCTTGACCTTATGACAACTAGAACCGGATACTTAATAAAATACACCCTTCCAAGTGCCAGATACAACCCGGTGGTCGCTCTCCAACAGGGCGACGAGGAGAGGATCGCCGGGTAGGATTATGCTACATGATGCTACTTGGTGAACTTACCATCTACTCTCTTCTACATGCTGCAAGATGGAGGTGGCTAGAAGCGTAGTCTTTGATAGAACTAGCTATCCCCCTCTTATTCCGGCATTCTGCAGTTCAGTCCACATATGGTATCCTTATTCCATTTGATACCAATGCATACATATGTAGTGTAGCTCCTTGCTTGCAAGTACTTTGGATGAGTACTCATGGTTGCTTTGCTCCCCCTTTTCCATTTCTATACCCGATTGCTACGAACAGACGATGGAGCCCAGGAGCCAGACGCCACCGTCGACGATGACTCCTACTACATTGGAGGTGCCTACTACTACGTGCAACCCGCTGACGATGACCAGGAGTAGTTTAGGAGGATCCCAGGCAGGAGGCATGCGCCTCTTTCGATTTGTATCCTAGTTTGTGCTAGCCTTCTTATGGCAAACTTGTTTAACTTATGTCTGTACTCAGATATTGTTGCTTCCGCTGACTTGTCTATGATCGAGCTCTTGTATTCGAGCCCTCGAGGCCCCTGGCTTGTAATATGATGCTTGTATGACTTATTTTATTTGTAGAGTTGTGTTGTGATATCTTCCCGTGAGTTCCTGATCTTGATCGTACACGTTTGTGTATATGATTAGTGTACGGTCAAATTGGGGGCGTCACAAGTTGGCATCAGAGCCAACTGCCTGTAGGAATCCCCCTTCCACACTCCTTGGCTGAAGTCGAGTCTAGTCATTGCTAAACTTTTACTAACATGGCTCTATGGCTTACGGGCCCACGTCGCCATTCGGTGGTATTAGGATCTTTTACTCCTCGTCTATACTCTGGGACTCTGATCTCTCTTCTATTCGGGTTAAATGATTTTACTAAATCTAACTCTAGGTTCTCGTAACTACTTCCTCCCGGAGAGCCACTCAATACATGTGATCGCCTGATGCACTAGAAGATTCCGAAGTTACTCTCCGATGTTCTCCCGAGACTTTGTGTCATCGCTTTTACAATTCCCTTCCATCGATAAACCCTATGGATAACCACATACACTTGCCATCCATACAATCATTCCTTGTTGACCTTGTTATTACAAGATACCTCGAAATTCTCTCGATTGTTCCGAGAATCCTTGTGCCTACTGCCTTGTAGTTCCTTGACACCTGCACACACCTACAAATTAATCCGCACACACACACCGAGGATTTGTTTCTCCCCGGTTGTTCATGTGTTTCACCAAAGTCTTCGAAATACTATTTGATCTTCTGAAAATCCTCAACAACTTATTGCTCTTGAAATTCTTGCTTGCTTGCATTATGATTAACCTCATAAAGTCCGGTAATCTTATTGGCATCCTTAGTCATTATCAGTTCAAGTCTGTTGAATCAATATGTTGTGAATGCTCACAATCCTTAATCAGATCCTTCATTTCGTCCTTCCGGCTCAGACGTCATTGTGAACAGGAACTGGTTCTCGACCAATCAAATTGTCGTCGATTGTAACTCTAAGGCTATTCAACTTATCCATCCCTAATTAGAGCGTTGCTTCTGATCCCTTGATTTGGAATTCATAATTCCTTTGCATTTGGGCTTTGAGTTAGTCAGTCATTTCTATAATATGACCTCCTTGCATTCTTTCTTCCTCTGGTTGAGTACCGATGCTCACATCAGATCCCTTGTGGACCACCAGATCCTTTGTTGGATTTTATCCAACAGCGTCCTTCATATTCTATAAGCTTGTGAGCCTTTCCTTGGATACATAATGCCTTTGGTAAATTGTATCCTCTGCTTTGTGAACCATGCTCTACTTTCGCACTTGTATTATTTACTCCGAAGTTTGTGGTATATGTTCCTAAGATGCCCTGATGGGTTGAACCTACGCCTTCCCTAATCTGTGCAAACCCGGAAGATTTCACGGGTCATACTTATCTGGTATTGCACCAGGTAAAACTTTCAACAACTAAATGTCATTTTCAAAATACGGGAGGTGAATGAAAGGTTATGCGTTGAACAAGTGGGAGTCGACCTTGAACCCTGTGTTCATGCCCATGGAAACGATGTATACGTTATCATGGAAGCTTCTCTTAAAATAATTATCCCCTTGTTATAAGTTCATATTGTATCTGTGGATGTGGTTCCGACCATGTTTCTCCTTGATTCCATTTCTCGTGCAAGTTTGAGCACTTGTCTTCTGCAGAGCATTACCCTAGTCCAACCTCTACTTTGATCTGTCGTCGAGTATTACCCCCTGGTATCTCGAGATTATCATGGAACTGCATACTTGTTATGAGTTTTTCATCGAGTGCTACATTCTCACTGATTCCAATTTTTCACGGGCTCTGAGTTATTAAACACTCAAAGACACCGATAATTGACTCAAGTCCACACCGCGATTAAACAAATCCTGGTAACCTTCATTACTTACGAGTTTGTACTTAATCACGTCCTTCCTACCTGATTTGGCTATATAATTATTGTGATGATTTTAACTGTGCTACCTGGTCCTTATTCCCGGAGCACAACTTTCGACGATGAGCTAAGCTTACGTCGATCTTCCTCATCATACCATTTCGCCTTAAACAACGAGCTTGGTTTCAAGTTTATGTCATACCCTTGGTTTTAGTAACCTTTCGCTGCATCATTCCTTTGGCTTGATGTCATCGCCGACCGATTACATCTTCATGAAATCCCTCAACAATTGTGTCGTGATCATCATCGGCATTCTGAGCTCTTCCAGGATGTCAATTGAGTTCATGATGAGAAATACCATCCTTGCCCTCGATGATCTGTATTATTGTCGACCACTTTATTGATTTCCCTCCAACACAAACTTGTTCGTGTTTTGTGTTATACCTTGAGATCCTTGCTATCCGGCAATTATTCTTCTTTACCTTGGGTTATTACTATCTTATATGTCAAGAATGTCGTGAGAATTTCACCACCTCTTATGAATTCTTGGTACAAGTGATACTTCTTGCCATTTCCGTTCATTCCTTGGTCCCCGTGTTGTTTCTAACCAGAAAACCGACAATTGAACTTGAGGTGTGAATTCAAAACTTCTAGCAACCCTATTGCTTTGAAGTGAATGATCGATAGTTTCATTCTAATTCTTTTGTTCATTAAGTCACCATTCTAACATTGATTATGCTACCTAAGACCGTATTTCGGGTGCACCTTCTACCAATGTTTAATTGTGTATGTTTTCCTCGAGCATACCTCATTATATCATTTGATCTGACAAATGGTATCTCCTTGTTCACATAATTGTGGAAATCCATCTTTTAGTAAAACTCGAGGAATTTTCACTGAGTCCATCAGCCACCTCCTCGTCCTCTCCTTGGTTTAATGATGAACTCTTGTTTTGGAACTTGTTTCCGTAGTTCATTTCCCAAGAATCTTACATTGTCATCTCGTCAATTTGTGTTGCACCTTTCCTTCTCAGCCATCATGAGTCTGAGGTATCCTGACACCAAATAGAACTGAACCTCGGTAAGATATGATGGTTGGGACTTATTTTCAAGAGTTATACCATTGGTCCTTATATATCGATAAGGTGATGTCATGCCTATCACCCCTGGCCGGAGGACCTATTGTTATAGTTCCCTTTTTAGCAAGCTTAGCGATTCTTCCATGAGGAAATCGTAAGACTTATTCTATAAGTTGTTCCTGATGGATCCTTTGCGTATCCAAAGTCTGACCTTTGCCTAAAGTGAAGGAAATATGCCCTAGAGGCAATAATAAAGTTATTATTTATTTCCTTATATCATGATAAATGTTTATTATTCATGCTAGAACTGTATTAACCGGAAACATAATACATGTGTGAATACATAGACAAACAGAGTGTCACTAGTATGCCTCTACTTGACTAGCTCGTTAATCAAAGATGGTTATGTTTCCTAACAATGAACAAGGAGTTGTTATTTGATTAACAAGATCACATCATTAGGTGAATGATCTGATTGACATGACCCATTTCATTAGCTTAGCACCCGATCGTTTAGTATGTTGCTATTGCTTTCTTCATGACTTATACATGTTCCTATGACTATGAGATTATGCAACTCCCGTTTGCCGGAGGAACACTTTGTGTGCTACCAAACGTCACAACGTAAATGGGTGATTATAGAGGTGCTCTACAGGTGTCTCCAAAGGTACATGTTGGGTTGGCGTATTTCGAGATTAGGATTTGTCACTCCGATTGTCGGAGAGGTATCTCTGGGCCCTCTCGGTAATGCACATCACATAAGCCTTGCAAGCATTGCAACTAATAAGTTAGTTGTGAGATGATGTATTACGAAACGAGTAAAGAGACTTGTCGGTAACGAGATTGAACTAGGTATTGAGATACCGACGATCGAATCTCGGGCAAGTAACATACCGATGACAAAGGGAACAACGTATGTTGTTATGCGGTCTGACCGATAAAGATCTTCGTACAATATGTAGGAGCCAATATGAGCATCCAGGTTCCGCTATTGGTTATTGACCGGAGACGTGTCTCGGTTATGTCTACATTGTTCTCGAACCCGTAGGGTCCGCACGCTTAAGGTTTCGATGACAGTTATGTTATGAGTTTATGAGTTTTGATGTACCGAAGTTAGTTCGGAGTCCCGGATGTGATCACGGACATGACGAGGAGTCTCGAAATGATCGGGACATAAAGATTGATATATTGGACGTCTATATTCGGACACCGGAAGTGTTCCGGGTGATTTCGGAGAAAAGCAGAGAGCCGGAGGGTTACCGGAACCCCCCGGGAGAAGTAATGGGCCATATGGGCCTTAGTGGAGAGAGAGAGGGGCAGCCAGAGCTGGGCTACGCGCCTCCTCCCCCTGGTCCGAATTGGACTAGGAGAGGGGGGCGGCGCCCCCCCTTTCCCTCTCCCTCCCCACTTCTTTCCCCCTCCTAGTAGGAGTCCTACTCCTACTAGGAGGACTCCTCCTGGCGCGCCTATAGGGGCCGGCCGGCCTCCTCCCCTTGCTCCTTTATATACTGGGGCAGGGGGGCACCCCTAGACACAAGTTGATCTTCGTGATCGTTCCTTAGCCGTGTGCGGTGCCCCCCTCCACCATATTCCACCTCGTTCATATTGCAGTGGTGCTTAGGCGAAGCCCTGCGACGGTAGTACATCAAGATCGTCACCATGCTGTCGTGCTGACGGAACTCTTCCCCGACGCTTTGCTGGATCGGAGCCTGGGGATCATCATCGAGCTGAACGTGTGCTAGAACTCGGAGGTGCCGTAGTTTCGGTGCTTGATCGGTCGGACCGTGGAGACGTACGACTACATCAACCAAATGCTTCTGTTGTCGATCTGCAAGGGTACGTAGATCACACTCTCCCCTCTCGTTGCTATGCATCACCATGATCTTGCGTGTGCGTAGGAATTTTTTTGAAATTACTACATTCCCCAACAGTGGCATCCGAGCCTGGTTTTATATGTTGATGTTATATGCACGAGTAGAACACAAGTGAGTTGTGGGCGATATAAGTCATACTGCTTACCAGCATGTCATACTTTGGTTCGGCGGTATTGTTGGACGAATCAGCCCGAGCCGACATTACGCGTACGCTTACGCGAGACCGGTTCTCTCGACGTGCTTTGCACAATGGTGGCTTGCGGGTGACAGTTTCTCCAACTTTAGTTGAACCGAGTGTGGCTACGCCCGGTCCTTGCGAAGGTTAAAATAGCACCAACTTGACAAACTATCGTTATGGTTTTGATGCGTAGGTAAGATTGGTTCTTGCTTAAGCCCGTAGCAGCCACGTAAAACTTGCAACAACAAAGTAGAGGACGTCTAACTTGTTTTTGCAGGGCATGTTGTGATATGATATGGTCAAGACATGATGCTAAATTTTATTGTATGAGATGATCATGTTTTGTAACCGAGTTATCGGCAACTGGCAGGAGCCATATGGTTGTCGCTTTATTATATGCAATGCAATCGCGCTGTAATGCTTTACTTTATCACTAAGCGGTAGCGATAGTCGTGGAAGCATAAGATTGGCGTGACGACAACGACGCTACGATGGAGATCAAGGTGTCGCGTCGGTGACGATGGTGATCACGACGGTGCTTCGATGGAGATCACAAGCACAAGATGATGATGGCCATATCATATCACTTATATTGATTGCATGTGATGTTTATCTTTTATGCATCTTATCTTGCTTTGATTGACGGTAGCATTATAAGATGTTCTCTCACTAATTATCAAGAAGTGTTCTCCCTGAGTATGCACCGTTGCGAAAGTTCTTCGTGCTGAGACACCATGTGATGATCGGGTGTGATAGGCTCTACGTTCAAATACAATGGGTGCAAAACAGTTGCACACGCGGAATACTCAGGTTATACTTGACGAGCCAAGCATATACAGATATGGCCTCGGAACACGGAGACCGAAAGGTCGAGCGTGAATCATATAGTAGATATGATCAACATAATGATGTTCACCAATGAAACTACTCCATCTCACGTGATGATCGGACATGGTTTAGTTGATTTGGATCACGTAATCACTTAGAGGATTAGAGGGATGTCTATCTAAGTGGGAGTTCTTTAAGTAAATTAATTGAACCTAAATTTATCATGAAACTTAGTACCTGATAGTATCTTGCTTGTTTATGCTTGATTGTAGATAGATGGCTCGTGCTGTTGTTCCGTTGAATTTTAATGCGTTCCTTGAGAAAGCAAAGTTGAAAGATGATGGTAGCAATTACACGGACTGGGTCCGTAACTTGAGGATTATCCTCATTGCTGCACAGAAGAATTACGTCCTGGAAGCACCGCTGGGTGCCAGGCCTGCTGCTGGAGCAACACCAGATGTTATGAACGTCTGGCAGAGCAAAGCTGATGACTACTCGATAGTTCAGTGTGCCATGCTTTACGGCTTAGAATCGGGACTTCAACGACGTTTTGAACGTCATGGAGCATATGAGATGTTCCAGGAGTTGAAGTTAATATTTCAAGCAAATGCCCGGATTGAGAGATATGAAGTCTCCAATAAGTTCTATAGCTGCAAGATGGAGGAGAACAGTTCTGTCAGTGAGCATATACTCAAAATGTCTGGGTATAATAATCACTTGATTCAATTGGGAGTTAATCTTCCAGATGATTGCGTCATTGACAGAATTCTCCAATCACTGCCACCAAGCTACAAGAGCTTCGTGATGAACTATAATATGCAAGGGATGAATAAGACTATTCCCGAGCTCTTCGCAATGCTAAAAGCTGCGGAGGTAGAAATCAAGAAGGAGCATCAAGTGTTGATGGTCAACAAGACCACTAGTTTCAAGAAAAAGGGCAAAGGGAAGAAGAAGGGGAACTTCAAAAGAACGGCAAGCAAGTTGCTACTCAAGAGAAGAAACCCAAACCTGGACCTAAGCCTGAAACTGAGTGCTTCTACTGCAAGCAGACTGGTCACTGGAAGCGGAACTGCCCCAAGTATTTGGCGGATAAGAAGGATGGCAAGGTGAACAAAGGTATATGTGATATACATGTTATTGATGTGTACCTTACTAATGCTCGCAGTAGCACCTGGGTATTTGATACTGGTTCTGTTGCTAATATTTGCAACTCGAAACAGGGACTACGGATTAAGCGAAGATTGGCTAAGGACGAGGTGACGATGCGCGTGGGAAACGGTTCCAAAGTCGATGTGATCGCAGTCGGCACGCTACCTCTACATCTACCTTCGGGATTAATATTAGACCTAAATAATTGTTATTTGGTGCCAGCGTTAAGCATGAACATTATATCTGGATCTTGTTTGATGCGAGACGGTTATTCATTTAAATCTGAGAATAATGGTTGTTCTATTTATATGAGTAATATCTTTTATGGTCATGCACCCTTAAAGAGTGGTCTATTTTTATTGAATCTCGATAGTAGTGACACACATATTCATAGTGTTGAAGCCAAAAGATGCAGAGTTGATAATGATAGTGCAACTTATTTGTGGCACTGCCGTTTAGGTCATATCGGTGTAAAGCGCATGAAGAAACTCCATACTGATGGACTTTTGGAACCACTTGATTATGAATCACTTGGTACTTGCGAACCGTGCCTCATGGGCAAGATGACTAAAACACCGTTCTCCGGTACTATGGAGAGAGCAATAGATTTATTGGAAATCATACATACAGATGTATGTGGTCCGATGAATATTGAGGCTCGTGGCGGATATCGTTATTTTCTCACCTTCACAGATGACTTAAGCAGATATGGGTATATCTACTTAATGAAACATAAGTCTGAAACATTTGAAAAGTTCAAAGAATTTCAGAGTGAAGTTGAAAATCATCGTAACAAGAAAATAAAATTCCTACGATCTGATCGTGGAGGAGAATATTTGAGTTACGAGTTTGGTGTACATTTGAAAAATTGTGGAATAGTTTCCCAACTCACGCCACCCGGAACACCACAGCGTAATGGTGTGTCCGAACTCGTAATCGTACTTTACTAGATATGGTGCGATCTATGATGTCTCTTACTGATTTACCGCTATCGTTTTGGGGACACGCTCTAGAGACGGCCGCATTCACGTTAAATAGGGCACCATCAAAATCCGTTGAGACGACGCCTTATGAACTGTGGTTTGGCAAGAAACCAAAGTTGTCGTTTCTGAAAGTTTGGGGCTGCGATGCTTATGTGAAAAAGTTTCAACCTGATAAGCTCGAACCCAAATCGGAGAAATGTATCTTCATAGGATATCCAAAGGAAACTATTGGATACACCTTCTATGACAGATCCGAAGGCAAAACTTTTGTTGCTAAGTTCAGAAACTTTCTAGAGAAGGAGTTTCTCTCGAAAGAAGTGAGTGGGAGGAAAGTAGAACTTGACGAGGTAACTGTACCTGCTCCCTTATTGGAAAGTAGTGCATCACAGAAAACTGTTTCTGTGACACCTACACCAGTTAGTGAGGAAGCTAATGATGATGATCATGAAACTTCAGAACAAGATACTACTGAACCTCGTAGATCAACCAGAGTGAGATCCGCGCCAGAGTGGTACGGTAATCCTGTTCTAGAAGTCATGCTACTAGATCATGATGAACCTACGAACTATGAAGAAGCGATGGTGAGCCCAGATTCCGCAAAATGGCTTGAAGCCATGAAATCTGAGATGGGATCCATGTATGAGAACAAAGTATGGACTTTGGTTGACTTGCCCGATGATCGGCAAGCAATTGAGAATAAATGGATCTTCAAGAAGAAGACTGACGCTGACGGTAATATTACTGTCTACAAAGCTCGACTTGTCGCAAAAGGTTTTCGGCAAGTTCAAGGGATTGACTACGATGAGACCTTCTCACCCGTAGCGATGCTTAAGTCTGTCCGAATCATGTTAGCAATTGCCGCATTTTATGATTATGAAATTTGGCAGATGGATGTCAAAACTGCATTCCTGAATGGATTTCTGGAAGAAGAGTTGTATATGATGCAACCAGAAGGTTTTGTCGATCCAAAGGGAGCTAACAAAGTGTGCAAGCTCCAGCGATCCATTTATGGACTGGTGCAAGCCTCTCGGAGTTGGAATAAACGCTTTGATAGTGTGATCAAAGCATTTGGTTTTATACAGACTTTTGGAGAAGCCTGTATTTACAAGAAAGTGAGTGGGAGCTCTGTAGCATTTCTGATATTATATGTGGATGACATATTACTAATTGGAAATGATATAGAATTTCTGGATAGCATAAAGGGATACTTGAATAAGAGTTTTTCAATGAAAGACCTCGGTGAAGCTGCTTACATATTAGGCATTAAGATCTATAGAGATAGATCAAGACGCTTAATTGGACTTTCACAAAGCACATACCTTGACAAAGTTTTGAAGAAGTTCAAAATGGATCAAGCAAAGAAAGGGTTCTTGCCTGTGTTACAAGGTGTGAAGTTGAGTAAGACTCAATGCCCGACCACTGCAGAAGATAGAGAGAATATGAAAGATGTTCCCTATGCTTCAGCCATAGGCTCTATCATGTATGCAATGCTGTGTACCAGACCTGATGTGTGCCTTGCTATAAGTCTAGCAGGGAGGTACCAAAGTAATCCAGGAGTGGATCACTGGACAGCGGTCAAGAACATCCTGAAATACCTGAAAAGGACTAAGGATATGTTTCTCATATATGGAGGTGACAAAGAGCTCATCGTAAAAGGTTACGTTGATGCAAGCTTTGACACTGATCCGGACGATTCTAAATCGCAAACCGGATACGTGTTTACATTAAACGGTGGAGCTGTCAGTTGGTGCAGTTCTAAACAAAGCGTTGTAGCGGGATCTACATGTGAAGCGGAGTACATAGCTGCTTCGGAAGCAGCAAATGAAGGAGTCTGGATGAAGGAGTTCATATCCGATCTAGGTGTCATACCTAGTGCATCGGGTCCAATGAAAATCTTTTGTGACAATACTGGTGCAATTGCCTTGGCAAAGGAATCCAGATTTCACAAGAGAACCAAGCACATCAAGAGACGCTTCAATTCCATCCGGGATCTAGTCCAGGTGGGAGACATAGAGATTTGCAAGATACATACGGATCTGAATGTTGCAGACCCGTTGACTAAGCCTCTTCCACGAGCAAAACATGATCAGCACCAAGGCTCCATGGGTGTTAGAATCATTACTGTGTAATCTAGATTATTGACTCTAGTGCAAGTGGGAGACTGAAGGAAATATGCCCTAGAGGCAATAATAAAGTTATTATTTATTTCCTTATATCATGATAAATGTTTATTATTCATGCTAGAACTGTATTAACCGGAAACATAATACATGTGTGAATACATAGACAAACAGAGTGTCACTAGTATGCCTCTACTTGACTAGCTCGTTAATCAAAGATGGTTATGTTTCCTAACCATGAACAAGGAGTTGTTATTTGATTAACGAGATCACATCATTAGGTGAATGATCTGATTGACATGACCCATTCCATTAGCTTAGCACCCGATCGTTTAGTGTGTTGCTATTGCTTTCTTCATGACTTATACATGTTCCTATGACTATGAGATTATGCAACTCCCGTTTGCCGGAGGAACACTTTGTGTGCTACCAAACGTCACAACGTAAATGGGTGATTATAAAGGTGCTCTACAGGTGTCTCCAAAGGTACATGTTGGGTTGGCGTATTTCGAGATTAGGATTTGTCACTCCGATTGTCGGAGAGGTATCTCTGGGCCCTCTCGGTAATGCACATCACATAAGCCTTGCAAGCATTGCAACTAATAAGTTAGTTGCGAGATGATGTATTACGGAACGAGTAAAGAGACTTGCCGGTAACGAGATTGAACTAGGTATTGAGATACCGACGATCGAATCTCGGGCAAGTAACATACCGATGACAAAGGGAACAACGTATGTTGTTATGCGGTCTGACCGATAAAGATCTTCGTAGAATATGTAGGAGCCAATATGAGCATCCAGGTTCCGCTATTGGTTATTGACCGGAGACGTGTCTCGGTCATGTCTACATTGTTCTCGAACCCGTAGGGTCCGCACGCTTAAGGTTTCGATGACAGTTATATTATGAGTTTATGAGTTTTGATGTACCGAAGTTAATTCAGAGTCCCGGATGTGATCACGGACATGACGAGGAGTCTCGAAATGATCGAGACATAAAGATTGATATATTGGACGGCTATATTCGGACACTGGAAGTGTTCCGGGTGATTTCGGAGAAAACCGGAGAGCCGGAGGGTTACCGGAACCCCCCCCCCCCGGAGAAGTAATGGGCCATATGGGCCTTAGTGGAGAGAGAGAGGGGCAGCCAGAGGTGGGCTGCGCGCCTCCTCCCCCTGGTCCGAATTGGACTAGGAGAGGGGGCAGCACCCCCCCCTTTCCCTCTCCCTCCCCACTTCTTTCCCCCTACTAGTAGGAGTCCTACTCCTACTAGGAGGAGGACTCCTCCTGGCGCGCCTATAGGGGCCGGTCGGCCTCCTCCCCTTGCTCCTTTATATACGGGGCAGGGGGGCACCCCTAGACACAAGTTGATCTTCGTGATCGTTCCTTAGCCATGTGCGGTGCCCCCCTCCACCATATTCCACCTCGGTCATATTGTAGTGGTGCTTAGGCGAAGCCCTGCGACGGTAGTACATCAAGATCGTCTCCACGCCGTCGTGCTGACGGAACTCTTCGCCGACGCTTTGCTGGATCGGAGCCCGGGGATCGTCATCGAGCTGAACGTGTGCTAGAACTCGGAGGTGCCGTAGTTTCGATGCTTGATCGGTCGGACCATGGAGACGTACGACTACATCAACCAAACGCTTCCGTTGTCGATCTACAAGGGTACGTAGATCACAGTCTCCCCTCTCGTTGCTATGCATCACCATGATCTTGCGTGTGCGTAGGAATTTTTTTGAAATTACTACGTTCCCCAACATAAAGACCATGTCAACGCTATCTCGAAGCATGTATGTGGTACTCCGATTTTCAATATGAACATTTGAAGCACAATGCTAAAATTTCTTTATAAATTACCCCAAGCACCGTTGTATGGGTAATGTCATCAAATTTCTCTCCCTTTTCCTAAAGGGTTTTGTACGATATATCCTATCATGGTTATCATACTCCGCTTGTCCTTGGGAAGGATATACCCTTGAAATATGTGTTTAAACACATTTTCCTTTCCATTGTTCTGTTTAATCTGATAATCATATTTTCCTTTTCATTGGTTGGGTTAATGTTTCTTGTGATCTAAATGATCTAAGCAGTAATATTCTCCTGCTTATGTAAACACCTCAGTGTACAATTCTGTCAGCAAGACCCTGTTACTATTGTTGATGACATTCCGGTAACCACCGATGGACGAGAACCTTGCCTATTGGTTCGCCTCGTTTCAACGAGCAGGGAAATGATTCTCTTTGTCCCTCGCCCTTGGTACCAACGTTGTTGCCAACATAACTGACAGGCTATCCTCTGACATACCTTGCTATCTTGATCGTGCACGTGATAGCGCTTTCCTGCTTTTAACCCACATGGTGGGCCCATTACCCACAGTTCCACAGGATCGAAACCTGACTCTCCTATACACCCCCTGTTCTTAAGGTTATTTCTCACGCGTGGCCTCGTACGTAATTCATGGGCCACCTTTCGAAAGATCACCAATTCTGGTATCAGACACAATACTTATTCCCATTGCTATGAACCCTATCACGTTTTGTTTCAAGCTATGAACGATTGCCTATCCTCTCGAAACTTCTTATTGCACCGTCTTACTTGCTCTCGGTGTTTTCTTAAGTTCCAATTCGAGAGTTACTTTCCGCCACCTTCCCCGATGTTATCGACCAGATAGTCAACCTTGTGGAGGTCCATTCTCCTGGAATACCCACCCCTTTATTCTTTCGTAAGTACGATAGAGTTCCCGAAGAAAGGATGCCGACTTCATCATGATGACCTGAAATAGAGAAATGAAGACATCAACGTAATGGATCGACCTCTTCGAGAAGAGCAACCAAGACCGATGACACTCGTCAAAATTTCGTAACCAAATCCATTCCCCCTTACTTCCGCCCCTAAATCTCGGGACGAGATTTCTTGTAGTGGAGGAGATTTGTGACGCCCGGATAATTAGGCTACAGTAATCCCGCGTTAATGATGCCTCATCACCTCGGTTACTGCTGATAATCTCGCGTTAGTTCGAAACGGTTTCAAATTCAAAATTTGAATTAAAGTTAAAACAATTAAAGTTTTCAAAAGTCAAAACTAGAATGTTCGATGTGTTGAAAATATTCCCTAACTATTTGTCATGTAGAAACCATGTTTTTATATAAAGCCTAAATATTTAAAATGAGCAAAAACACAAAAAAGAAAAATAAATAAAAAGAGAAAAAAAAGGAAACCCCCCCTGCTGGGCCATGGCCCAGCTGGCCACCGGGCCAACCAGGCCGGCCCAGCCGTGCCCCATCCCACTCTCCATAACCTCCCCCACTCTAGTCAAACCCTAGCGCACCCCACCCCACTTTCCCCACTCCCTCTGCTCCCCCCAATCCCGATCGCATCGGGCGCTCGAAGGCGCCCCTCACCGCGCCGACCACGTCGCCATCGCCCCTGACGCCCCTGGACATCGACGACCGCCCCGACGACGCTGGACCGCGCCGTCGCCCGGAGCTCCACGGGCCTCGCCGGAGCCACCCCATCGCCCCCGACCTCGTCGCCTCGTCCCCATCATCGCTCGTCGTCATCTCCGACCACCACCCCGACCACCGCTGCCACGAACCCTACGACCCCGCCGTGAGCACCGCTCCTTCTCCTCTGCCCCGCTCCGCCGCACATGCGTTCGGCTGCCTGCACCGCTCGCCTCCCGCAGCCACGGCCATCCGTCGCTGCCCTCGCGCGCCCGCCTCTGCATGGCGATGCGGCCTCGCGCGCCTGCTGCTCCCGCTGGCCCTGCTCGCCACGACCGCGCCTCTTCCTCACCCCGCGGTCACCGCGCTCCGCCTCCTTCGTGCCCGTGCCGCTGGCTCGCCGGTCGCACCCTCGCCTCTGCTGCTTGCACGCTGCGCTGCTGCTGCGGTTGCGGCGGCGGCTGCTACGGCCCCGCTCCGCCCTGTTGCCTGCATCCCCTTGCTGCAGCTACGCCCGCACCACCGCGCCCTTGGCCGCGCCGCCCGGGCCTCGCCTCCGTCGCCCTGCTTCCACTCTGCCACGGCCTCCCCCCCCCGTCCACGGCCACCGATGACAAGCCGCGCGCCCCGCCTCCGCCGCTCGCCTACGCAGCTTCCCCTACCCGCGCCTAGTGCCCACGGGCCCATACCCGTAACCACTGTCTGCTACCCGCTAAGGCCTCTGGGCCACAGATGAACGGGGCCCACGCCCAGAACAAAAACGATTTAAAAAATAAATAAATCATAAACAAAAATATTAATTAATTAATTAAAGAAGTAATTAACTTAATTAATTCTGTTAACTAACTATTAAACCTAATTAACCTACTAATTAATCTAAGTAAACAGTTAGTTAGTTAGTAAGTTAATGATAGTGGGACCCACACGTCACTTTGACCGGTCACAGTTGACTGCCGACGTCATGCTGACGTCAGCAATCACTATTCTGGATAATGTTGATTTAAAATAATTAAATAAATCCTAAAAATGATTTAAATCTTTTATAAATTAATATAAAATAAACCATAGCTCGGATGAAAAAACTTTGTACATGAAAGTTGCTCAGAACAACGAGATGAATTCGGATACGCAGCTCGTTCGTCCGCCACGCATCCCTAGCATAGCGAACACGCAACTTTCCCCCTCCGGCTCATCTGTCCGAAAACGTGAAACACCGGGGATACTTTCCCGGATGTTTCCTCCCTTCGCCGGTATCACCACATACTGTGTTAGGGCACACCTAGCACCGCTACTTGTCTTGTCAAGCATCGTTATGCATCTGTTTGCATTGTATTCATTGTTTCTTCCCCCTCTTCTCTCCGGTAGACTACGAGACCGACGCCACTGCTACCCAGTACGACTACGGTGTTGATGACCCCTCTCTCTTGCCAGAGCAACCAGGCAAGCCACCCCTTGATCACCAGATATCGCCTATTCTTCTCTCTACTGCTTGCATTAGAGTAGTGTAGCATGTTACTGCTTTCGGTTAATCCTATTATGTTGCATAGCCTGTCATTGTTGCTACAGTTGTTGATACCTTACCAGCATTCCTAAACGCTTAGTATAGGATGCTAGTTTATCATCAGTGGCCTTACATTCTTGTCCGTCTGCCGTGCTATACTATCGGGCCGTGATCACTAGGGAGGTGATCACGGGTATATACTTATATACATATACATGATACATGTGATGACTAAAGATGGGTCGGCTCATAGAGTACCTGATGGGGTCATGTACCTAGGGTAGGGTCATGGACCTGATCTAAGTACCTTACCCAAGGACACCCTTAGAAGAGGTCGCCTTCCAGTCGACCAACGAAGGACTCACTCGACTAACTGAAGGACTCGACCACGAAGACTCACTCGACTACCAGGAGGTCAAGAGGCACTCTACACTGCAAGGGCCTGTAATTAAGTAGGCTTTATGATAGTAAAGACACTTTACGTGGGGCGTTACCAGTAACGCCCCAGACTTAACTCACCTTAAACCCTCTCCTACGTGGGCTGGCTGGGGTCCTGGCGCACTCTATATAAGCCACCCCCCTCCGCAGGCAGAAGGGTTCGGCATCTTGTAACTCATATACTCATAATCCACTCGACCGCCTCCGGGCTCCGAGACGTAGGGCTATTACTTCCTCCGAGAAGGGCCTGAACTCGTACATCCTTTGTGTTTACAACCTCTCCATAGCTGGGACCTTGCCTCTCCATACCTACCCCCCACTCTACTGTCAGGCTTAGAACCACGACAGTTGGCGCCCACCGTGGGGCAGGTGTTTTAGCGATTTTGTGGAGAAGTTGCGATTCTTCCGAGTACTTTCATCATGATGTCTGCTGGAGTTTTGGTTGGGGGTCAAGAGATCCGTCTCGGCACTCTCACCTTCATCGCCGACGATTCCGCATGGCTCCAGGAGGCTCCACTCGACGTTGATGCGGTCCCCGTCCGCGGTGCGACGCATTTTCGCGCATGTGTCCGCGGCGTACTGCTGCTGCAGCCGTCGACCCAGTATCGGTCGGCTCCTCCATCGTCCACCCTCCCGGTATCCCACCAGCGCAAGCGCTCGGGCCGGTCGAGGCTTCAGCGATGGGTGAGGCACGGGTGGCTCGCCAATCGGCCACCACCCAAGTTGCGGCAATCGAGCCCGACGAATCTCTCTACGGCTTGTTCGATCTGTCGACTGGCTCCGTAGGGACTGCATCCGAGTGCGGTAGCAGTGATCCAGCGGCGGAAATCTTGATGGTCGACAGGCCCCGCAGTCCCCCTGGCTTCGCCCGTGATGATGGAGCAGGTGACGGAGGCGACCCCGCACGACGCCACGAAGAGTACTAGCCCGAGCCACTCGACTCTCTGCAAAGAGAGGAACTTCGCCGCAGGAACGTGGATGCCCTGCGTACTCCCATCGCAGGAGAAACCCCCGAGGCTCGTGCCTTGGAGGAGGCGCGTCTGGCCAATTTGGCCGAGCGCACTCGACTGGAGAACCTTCAGCGAGCACTCGACGAGCACGCACGGCAACGAGTTCCCGACACCAGTCGACGTCAACTCTTCCCGCCGACTCAGGTATATCGAACCCCAATTCAGAATTTAGCAGCTGCGACCCGTATAGCAGAGTCCATCCAGCCTTCGCAGTCGGAAGCTGGCAGAGGTTTGCTGCAGATCAGGGATCTGCTCCGGGCAGCAGGAGATCAGAATTCAGCTGTGTCTCAGTCGCGCAACAGAATTCACAGTCGATCCGTCACTGCGAATACGGTTCAGTCGGCTCATAGCCCCAGATCGCCTCCGCGGCGTGAAGGGCGCGAGAATCGGCGAGATCAATATGGCGACCGACTCGACCGAGATGATAGGCGTCGAGTGCCCAATTCCCCTTCGAGGGGTGGGTCTTACGCTCCTTGGCAGCAAGATGACAGGCGTCAGTACAGTACAGGGCGAAGGGTTCCAGTCGACCCCAGAGAACCGGGCTTCGACGCGCGATCCATTATCGTGCAAGGTTTGGTCGACCGGAACAGAGCCCATCGAGGCGGACTCGACAGAGATGTACCCACAAGCAGTCGAGTGCATGTTTCTGGTCCTGAATGTTTCAGCAGAGCTATCAGAGCCGCAGTTATCCCTCCCAATTTCAGGTTGGCAACAGGAGTCAGCAAGTTCACTGGTGAGTCTAAGCCTGAAACTTGGCTTGAGGACTACCGAGTGGCAGTTCAGATTGGTGGTGGGAGCGATGAGGTGGCCATGAAGCATTTACCCCTCATGCTGGAAGGTTCTGCCAGGGCATGGTTGACTCAATTACCTCCTAGCAGCATTTACACTTGGGAAGATCTGTCCCGAGTGTTCATCAGAACGTTTGAAGGAACTTGCAAGCGACCAGCTGGATTGACAGAGTTGCATGTCTGCGTGCAAAAGGCTAATGAGACTCTCAGAGAGTATATTCAGAGGTGGATCACTTTGCACCACACTGTGGAGAATGTGTCTGATCATCAGGCAGTCTGCGCCTTCAAAAATGGCATCAAGAACAGAGAACTGAGTTTGAAGTTTGGTTGAACCGGTGACATGACCTTGAGTCGGATGATGGAGATTGCTACCAAGTACGCCAACGGCGAAGAAGAAGACCGACTTCGAAGCGGCAAGCACAAGCCGAGTCAGTCGGAAAAAGGAAACACCAGTCGGAAACAGAAGCGGAAGGCTGAACCGGCAGCTCCTGGAGAGGCTCTGGCCGTGACTCAAGGAAAGTTTAAGGGGAAACCAAAAGGATCCTGGAACCCCAAGAAGGTAAAGGATAAAGAAGGGAACGACGTAATGGATATGCCATGTCACATCCATACGAAGAAAGACGAAGAGGGGAATATCATCTACTCGAAGCACACCACTCGCCAATGTCGACTCTTGATCCAGTAGTTTCAGGGAAAACAGTCTAAGGACAAGGAGAAGGAGTCAGACAAGGCCAAAGACAAGGAGGACAGTGAGGAAGGATATCCACATATCAACTCCACTCTGATGATCTTTGCAGATGTGGAAAGCAGGAGTCGACTGAAAGTCATTAACCGAGAGGTGAACATGGTTGCCCCAGCAAAAGCAAATTATCTGAAATGGTCTCAAACACCCATCACATTCGACCAATCTGATCACCCGACTCATATTGCCACCCCTGGGAGGGAAGCTTTGGTGGTCGATCCAGTTGTCGAAGGCACTCGACTGACAAAGGTGCTGATGGATGGTGGAAGCGGGCTGAATTTGTTGTATGCAGACACACTGAAAGGTATGGGCATTCCGATATCCCGACTGAGCACTAGTAACATGAGCTTTCATGGAGTTATACCAGGGAAGAAGGCTGAGTCACTCGGCCAAATAGCTTTGGACGTGGTGTTTGGTGATTCGAAGCATTTTCGCAAAGAAAAGTTGACGTTTGAGGTCGTGGATTTTCAGAGTGCATATCATGCCATTTTGGGGAGACCAGCTTACGCACGGTTCATGGCTCGACCATGCTACGTGTACCTCAAATTGAAGATGCCCGGCCCCAAAGGAGTGATCACTGTCACCGGTGATTGGAAAAAGGCAGAAGAGTGCTTTCAGAAGGGCTCCAAGATTGCCGATTCCCAGGTGACAGCGGTCGAGTTCGAGGAATACAAGCAAAACGCAGATCCGAGTGACTTGCTGCGATCAAAGAAACCCGCCACAGAGTCTGCATTCCAGTCGTCCGGTGAGACGAAGCCTGTTCACATTCACCCGACCGACCCCGATGCAGCTCCGACCCGCATCTCCACAACACTCGACCCAAAATAGGAAGAAGCGCTCATCCAGTTCCTCCGTGAGAACTGGGACATTTTCGCATGGAAGCCCGCTGACATGCCAGGTGTTCCCAGGGGACTGGCTGGGCATCGCCTAAGAGTCGACTCATCTGCAAAACCAGTCAAAGAGCATCTTCGGCGGTCCGCCGTCCAGAAGAGAAAGGCCATTGGTGAAGAAGTGGCTCGACTGTTGGCGGCAGGATTTATCCGAGAGATATACCACTCCGAGTGGCTCGCTAATGTCGTCATGGTTCCTAAGAAGGACAAGTCGCTCCGAATGTGCATTTATTTCAAGCACATCAACCGGGCCTGCCTGAAAGATCATTTTCCTCTCCCTCGCATAGATCAAATTGTTGACTCGACCACGGGATGCGAGAGGCTGTCTTTTCTAGATGCCTACTCCGGGTACCACCAGATCCGTCTGTACGGACCCGACGAGGTAAAAACAGCTTTCATCACTCCATTCGGGTGCTTCTGTTATATCACCATGCCATTCGGTCTCAAGAACGCCGGAGCCACATTTATGCGAATGATTCAGAAGTGTCTACTCACTCAAATCAGTCGGAATGTGGAAGCTTATATGGATGATATTGTTGTCAAGTCACGAAAAGGTTCCGACCTGCTCGCTGATCTCGCCGAAACATTTGCCAACCTCAGAAGATATGATATCAAGCTCAATCCATCAAAGTGCACATTTGGAGTTCCTGGTGGCAAGTTACTCGGTTTTCTTGTTTCCGAACGGGGAATCGACGCTAACCCAGAGAAGATTGGCACTATTCTCCGAATGAAACGCCCTGTGCGAGTGCACGATGTCCAGAAGCTTACTGGATGCTTGGCCGCATTAAGTCGATTCATCTCACGACTCGGTGAAAAGGCATTGCCTCTTTACCGACTGATGAAGAAGGCGGACAAGTTCGAGTGGACTCCAGAAGCTGATGCAGCGTTTGCCGAGCTAAAAGCTCTGCTCTCCACCCAGCCGGTGCTTGCTGCTCCAATCAGCAAAGAGCCTCTGTTGCTCTATATCGCAGCCACAGGACAAGTCGTCAGTACTGTGCTTACGGTCGAGCGGGAAGAAGAAGGAAAAGCTCTCAAAGTTCAGCGCCCAGTGTATTATTTGTCTGAAGTCTTGACTCCATCCAAGCAGAGATATCCTCATTATCAGAAGCTTGTGTATGGAATATACATGACCACAAAGAAGGTTGCTCATTATTTTTCTGATCATTCCATCACAGTCATCAGCGACGCTCCACTATCAGAGATTTTGCACAACAGAGATGCAACTGGTCGAGTGGCCAAATGGGCGATTGAACTTCTTCCCCTTGATATCAAGTTTGAGGCAAAGAAAGCCATTAAGTCCCAGGCAATAGCAGATTTCCTCGCCGAGTGGATTGAACAACAGCAGCCGACTGAAGTTCACTCGGAGCATTGGACCATGTTCTTTGATGGCTCTAAGATGTTGAATGGTTCCGGTGCTGGGGTTGTCCTGGTATCCCCCAGAGGAGATAAGCTCAGATATGTGCTCCAGATTCACTTTGATTCCTCCAACAATGAGGCAGAATATGAGGCCCTCTTATATGGGTTGCGCATGGCCATTTCACTCGGCGTCCGTCGCCTGATGGTCTATGGCGACTCGGATTTAGTGGTCAACCAGGTGATGAAAGAGTGGGACGTGAGAAGCCCGGCCATGACTGGATACTGCAGTGCAGTGAGAAAGCTGGAAAAGAAGTTCGAGGGGTTGGAGCTCCATCATATACCCCGACTGAAAAATCAAGCGGCTGATGATCTAGCAAAGATAGGTTCCAAGAGAGAAGCCATTCCGAGTGGAGTGTTCTTGGAGCATATACACACTCCGTCAGTCAAAGAAGATCCTTTCACCGAAGAAACTCCACAACCCAAGAGTGCCGCAGACCCGACTGAAGTTGAAGTCCCAGCGGTGGTCGACTTGATCATGGAGGTTTTGGTGGTCATTCCCGACTGGACAGTTCCGTATGTCGCATATATCCTGAGAAAAGAGCTTCCGGAGGATGAGGAAGAGGCTCGACAGATCGTCCGTCGGTCTAAAGCCTTTACCGTAATCAAAGGACAATTGTACAGAGAAAGCGCGACTGGAGTTGGTCAGAAGTGCATAACACCAGAAGAAGGTCGACTCATCCTCAATGATATTCACTCGGGGACCTGTGGTCATCATGCGTCCTCTCGGACCATTGTGGCCAAAGCATACCGAGCCGGATTTTACTGGCCAAAGGCGAATGAGATGGCAAAAGAGATAGTGGATAAGTGCGAGGGATGTCAGTTCTACTCGAATATGTCGCACAAGCCTGCGTCGGCTCTGAAGACCATCCCACTCGTCTGGCCTTTCGCAGTATGGGGATTGGACATGGTCGGTCCTTTGAGAACAGGACGAAGTGGCTTCACGCATGTACTGGTGGCAGTCGACAAGTTCACCAAGTGGATCGAAGCCAAACCAATCAAGAACCTTGACACCGGCACTGCTGTTAGCTTCATCAGGGAACTAATATTTAGATATGGAGTCCCGCACAGCATCATTACGGATAATGGGTCGAACTTTGACTCGGAAGAATTCAGAGATTTCTGCAACTCCCAAGGCACACGGGTCGACTACGCTTCAGTCGCCCATCCGCAGTCAAATGGACAAGCAGAGCGAGCTAATGGACTGATTCTTAAGGGATTGAAGCCCCGACTGATGCGTGATCTCAAACACGCGGCTGGAGCTTGGGTCGACGAACTTCCCTCAGTGCTTTGGGGGTTGCGGACCACACCTAATCGGTCGACCGGAAGAACTCCATTCTTCTTGGTCTACGGAGCTGAAGCAGTCTTGCCGAGTGATCTTCTCCACAATGCTCCTCGAGTTGAAATCTACAACGAAGCAGAGGCTGAACAAGCGCGGCAGGACGCAGTCGACCTTTTAGAGGAAGAAAGGGAGATGGCTCTGATCCGCTCGACCATCTACCAACAAGATTTGCATCGTTTTCATGCCAGAAATGTGAGAGGTCGAGCCTTCCAGGAAGGAGATTTATTTCTCCGAGTGGATCAGCACAAACCACACAAGCTTGCTCCTTCTTGGGAAGGTCCCTTCATTGTCACCAAGGTTCTCCACAACGGGGCGTACCGTCTTTACAACGTCGAGCATAATATCGACGAGCCCCGAGCTTGGAACGTGGAGCTACTCCGCCCATTTTATACTTAAGTTTTATCACTCGGATGAGTTGCAATAAAGTACTTCTATAGTTCATGGACCTCAAAATAATAGTGTCATAGTTCCTCCATAATTTCTGTCACTTTTTATTTTTGTCCAATAAAATTCCCCCTCAGTGGGTGACTTAGCTGCGAATCCGTTTCGTCTAAGTTTGTAAAAATCCTACCGAGTGGTGAGCCAGACTCCCACTCGGAGGCTTAGCTGCGAATCCGTTTCGCCTAAGTTATCAAAATCCTACCGAGTGAAGAGCAACCCTCTCACTCGGGGGCTTAGCTGCAGTCCAAGCACTCGCCTAAGTTATAAAAATCCTATCGAGTGTAGAGCAACCCTCTCACTCGGGGGCTTAGCTGCAGTCCAAGCACTCGCCTAAGTTATAAAAATCCTACCGAGTGAAGAGCAACCCTCTCACTCGGGGGCTTAGCTGCAGTCCAAGCACTCGCCTAAGTTATAAAATCCTACCGAGTGTAGAGCAACCCTCTCACTCGGGGGCTTAGCTGCAGTCCAAGCACTCGCCTAAGTTATAAAAATCCTACCGAGTGAAGAGCAATCCTCTCACTCGGGGGCTTAGCTGCAGTCCAAGCACTCGCCTAAGTTATAAAAATCCTACCGAGTGAAGAGGCAACCCTCTCACTCGGGGGCTTAGCTGCAGTCCAAGCACTCGCCTAAGTTATAAAAATCCTACCGAGTGAAGAGCAACCCTCTCACTCGGGGGCTTAGCTGCAGTCCAAGCACTCGCCTAAGTTATAAAAATCCTACCGAGTGAAGAGCAACCCTCTCACTCGGGGGCTTAGCTGCAGTCCAAGCACTCGCCTAAGTTATAAAAATCCTACCGAGTGAAGAGCAACCCTCTCACTCGGGGGCTTAGCTGCAGTCCAAGCACTCGCCTAAGTTATAAAAATCCTACCGAGTGAAGAGCAACCCTCTCACTCGGGGGCTTAGCTGCAGTCCAAGCACTCGCCTAAGTTATAAAAATCCTACCGAGTGTAGAGCAACCCTCTCACTCGGGGGCTTAGCTGCAGTCCAAGCACTCGCCTAAGTTATAAAAATCCTACCGAGTGAAGAGCAACCCTCTCACTCGGGGGCTTAGCTGCAGTCCAAGCACTCGCCTAAGTTATAAAAATCCTACCGAGTGAAGAGCAACCCTCTCACTCGGGGGCTTAGCTGCAGTCCAAGCACTCGCCTAAGTTATAAAAATCCTACCGAGTGAAGAGCAACCCTCTCACTCGGGGCTTAGCTGCGGTCCAAGCACTCGCCTAAGTTATAAAAATCCTACCGAGTGTAGAGCAACCCTCTCACTCGGGGGCTTAGCTGCGGTCCAAGCACTCGCCTAAGTTATAAAAATCCTACCAAGTGAAGAGCAACCCTCTCACTCGGGGGCTTAGCTGCAGTCCAAGCACTCGCCTAAGTTATAAAAATCCTACCGAGTGTAGAGCAACCCTCTCACTCGGGGGCTTAGCTGCAGTCCAAGCACTCGCCTAAGTTATAAAAATCCTACCGAGTGAAGAGCAACCCTCTCACTCGGGGGCTTAGCTGCAGTCCAAGCACTCGCCTAAGTTATAAAAATCCTACCGAGTGAAGAGCAACCCTCTCACTCGGGGCTTAGCTGCGGTCCAAGCACTCGCCTAAGTTATAAAAATCCTACTGAGTGAAGAGCAACCCTCTCACTCGGGGGCTTAGCTGCGGTCCAAGCACTCGCCTAAGTTATAAAAATCCTACCGAGTGAAGAGCAACCCTCTCACTCGGGGGCTTAGCTGCAGTCCAAGCACTCGCCTAAGTTATAAAAATCCTACCGAGTGTAGAGCAACCCTCTCACTCGGGGGCTTAGCTGCAGTCCAAGCACTCGCCTAAGTTATAAAAATCCTACCGAGTGAAGAGCAACCCTCTCACTCGGGGGCTTAGCTGCAGTCCAAGCACTCGCCTAAGTTATAAAAATCCTACCGAGTGAAGAGCAACCCTCTCACTCGGGGGCTTAGCTGCAGTCCAAGCACTCGCCTAAGTTATAAAAATCCTACCGAGTGAAGAGCAACCCTCTCACTCGGGGGCTTAGCTGCGGTCCAAGCACTCGCCTAAGTTATAAAAATCCTACCGAGTGAAGAGCAACCCTCTCACTCGGGGGCTTAGCTGCAGTCCAAGCACTCACCTAAGTTATAAAAATCCTACCGAGTGAAGATCAACCCTCTCACTCAGGGGCTTAGCTGCAATCCAAGCACTCGCCTAAGTTATAAAAATCCTACCGAGTGAAGAGCAACCTCCTCACTCGGAGGCTTAGCTGCAGCCCTGTGCTCTCCTAAGTTACAAAAATCCTACCGAGTGAAGAGCAAACCTCTCACTCGGAGGCTTAGCTGCAGCCCTGTGCTCGCCTAAGTTACAAAAATCCTACCGAGTGAAGAGCGACCCTCTCACTCGGGGGCTTAGCTGCGGCCCGGTGCTCGCCTAAGTTATAGAAATCTTACCGAGTGGTAAGTCGGGCTTCCACTCGGAGGCTTAGCCGCAGCCCAGTGCTCGCCTAAGTGGACTAAAGAATAAGTCGATTGCAGTAAAGGCGCCTTGCTTTGAACCTGCAAAAGACATATCGAGCCAAAGGCAATCGTATTCAAGCACCAAATTCAAGTTCGAATCGATATCTAAAGGAACCGAGAGTGCTCAGGCGTTAAGCCTGTTAAGGTTTATCGGTTACAATTCCACTCGGCATACCGAGGCAAATTTAAAGCGTCGAGCCAGAAGAAGTTTTTTACCCTTCCTGTGGAGGGCTAGAAGGTGCAACGAATTCATCAAGGTCGATTCCGTCGGCGATCCGAGTGGCAGCTGCAAGGAAAGTTTCCATAAAGGACCTGAAGTCGTGTTTCTTGGTGTTGGCCACCCGAAGAGCCGCCAGCTTCTCTTCTCGTGCATCCTTACAGTGGACTCGGGCAAGACACAAAGTAACATCTGCACCACACCGAGCCGAGGACTTCTTCCATTCCTGCACTCGACCAGGGATCATGTTCAACCGGGCCATCAGCGACTCAAGATCATTCTGAAGTGTCTCCTCAGGCCAGAGCGTCGAATCGATGCGAGATGTGGCGGCCTTCAGCCTTGCGAGATAGTCCACGACAGCTGCAACATGAGACTCCAGTCGGAAAACATCCATGGCAACTTCGTCGTTCACCGGAGAATTGACGGGGTCGAGGTTTGGCTCCAGCCGGCTAGTTTCTTCTTCAAAGTTTTGACAAAATTCTGCAAGGATGATCACTAAGTCAAGGGGATGGTCGAATGAAAAAAACCACAATTGGAAATGTTTGCCAAGCATAGGGGTTTACCTTCAAGCATAAGAAACAGCTTCTTGGCAAGATTACTCAGGAAGGCCTCCAGATCAGTTTTCTTCCCAGTCAATTTGCTGACTTGGTCGGTCAGGGCAGCTTTATCAGTTTTTAGTCGACTGACCTCCTTGTTGGCAATCCCAAGAGCAGCTTTCAGATTGGTATTGTCTTGTTCCAGCTTGGTGACTGAAGCTAACTTCTCGTCAGCAAGCTTGATCTTCTCAGCTAGCTCAAGGTCTTTCTTCTGTTGGGCCTCCCTTACCTTACCTGCAAGTTACAGCAAGATTAGATTTTGAAACAAGCAAGGGGAAAAGCAGTCGTCAGGGTCTCACCAAACATACCTTCGGTCTCCTCATTTGCCTTTGTCAGCTTCTCCTGAACCAGCTTCAGGCTCAGCTCGAGTTGAGTGTGCGTGTTTTCCAGCTCAGAGTAGCGAGCCACAAGATCACAAGAGTTCTGCAAAGAATCAATCGACTAAATGTCAAATATAATTCACTTCCGAGTGAAAAAGGAAAAAACACACGTTTCTAAGACTACAGCCGAATACAAGCATTCGACCGTAGTCTCGGGGACTACACCCAGTGGGTGCACTCAGCGTGCCCCCACTAATTCTGTTGAAGACAAAGTCGACCAGTCGACCTCAAAAAAAAAGAGCGAGATACATTCTCTAAGACTGTGATCAACTGCAAGCAGTCGACCACAGTCTCGAGGACTACACCCAGTGGGTGCACTCAGCGTGCCCCCACCGGTTTGTGAAATCCAGTCGACATAGCCGACTGACAAAAAAATTGACATCATAAAGCCTAAGGCCGACTGCCAACAGTCGACCTTAGCCTTGGGGACTACACCCAGCGGGTGCACTCAGCGTGCCCCCGCTAATACGGAGCTTAATCGACAACACCCAGTGGGTGACTACTATGAATTCCGGAAAGGAAAAGTTTTTGGTAGCATATCCAACAGAACAAACGGGGGTCGACTGACCTGGACATTGCTTTGGAGGGCAGAGCTGGCGTCATAAGCTGCCTGGCTCGCATCCCGGATGGTCTTCAACTGCTCCATCATGATTCCCGCCTGGCGTATCGCTTCCTTCGCCGCGCCAGCTTGGTCCTCTGGGACGTGGTGCGTCGTGAAGAGGGAGGGCTGCTAAGCACTCGTCAATGGATCCGCGAAGGACACTGTGTGTCGAGTGGTGTTCTCTTCCTCCGCGATCAGAATCTCAGGCGACGTCACATCCTGGGGCACCTTACTGGCGGACGCTTTCCTACTCCTCCTGCGCTTCAGTGGTTCTTCATCCTCATCATCATCAGGGAGGTTGATAACAGTATTGGGTGGAGCTGCGGAGAAGAATCAGGATCAGAGATCGCGAGTCAGTCGACTAAGAACGGCGTTAAGAATACGGTACCTGGGTTCGAAGTCGCTGCGTCCTCCATCTCGTGGTCATCAGCCCGGGCCGAGGTTTCAGAAGTAGCAGCACTGCAATTCCAAAGAATCAGTCGACTAACTTCAGCGTCGACCAGAGACAAAGTTCACACAAAATGGGAAGACTTAAGCAGCACGATTACCCTGATATGGTGGGGATGGACACCTTCATCTTCGGCAGGAGCTTGATCGGCCTCGACGAGGCCGCCCTGGGCTGCTTCGGCGCCTTTTCAGTCGGCACCGAAGAGGTGGTCCGAGGGCGCTTGGTCGACTGAGTGGCGGTCGCAACCCCCTTACCACGTTCGGTCGAAGGGTCGTGGACAAGCTTCGACCGCCTTTCCGAGCGCGGTGGTACGACCTCCTCCTCCTCTTCCTCCTCGTCTTCAACGTCATCTTCATCACCGTCATCATCATCATCGCCATCATCATCCTCTGCAACGTCCGAGTCCCACTCCTCCTCGTCCTGGCTCTCCCCCCCACTCGCCTCACCCTCTTCAGTCGGAGCTTGTGCCCCATTGGGCATCGAGTACAGCTCGGTGAGGGCCTAGCAGATATCAAGACAAGGATCAGTCGACCAGTCGGCAGGGTAAACAGAAATGAATGCGACGAGAACGCAGCGGAGAGCAGAGCAAGTGTACCTTGTTTGGGGCGCTGTTGTGGTCGAGTGGAGGAATCCTTCTGGCTCCGCGTGGGTTGTCCTTGTTTCCGGTAACGGCTACCATCCACCTTTCCAGAGTGACATCGTCGACTGCTTCTGGATGGACTCGAGTCTCGTCTTCAGTCCCACAGTACAACCACATGCAGTGGCTCCGGAACTGAAGGGGCTGGATGCGACGCCTAAGGAAGACCTCCAGGAGGTCCATGCCCGTCACTCCCTCCCGAACCAACTGCACCACGCGCTCCATCAACATCTTCACGTCGGCTTTCTCCTCCGGAATCAACTTCAGAGGGGAGGGCTTGTTCACTCGGTCCATGGTAAACGGAGGGAGTCCACTCGACTGCCCTGGCGTCGACTGGACCTGGCAGTAGAACCAAGTCGACTACCAGCCTCTGACGGACTCGGGAAAGGTCATGGGCGGGAAGGTGCTCTTATTCCTCACCTGGATCCCCAGACCCCCGCACATTTGGACAACTCTGGTTTTCTCATCACCTGGGCTCGCCTTCTTCACGGTCTGAGAGCGACACGTGAATATATGCTTGAACAAACCCCAGTGCGGTCGACAGCCCAGGAAACCCTCACACATGGACACGAACGCGGCAAGATAGGCAATAGAGTTTGGGGTAAAGTGGTGGAGCTGCGCTCCGAAGAAATTCAAGAAGCCACGGAAGAAAACACTCGGCGGCAAGGAAAATCCACGATCAACATGGGTGGCCAAGAGCACACACTCACCCTCTTCTGGCTGGGGCTGCCACTCCTTCCCCGGAAGCCTCGCAGCTCCATGAGGGATCAAGCCCTCGTTGGCCATGTCGAGGAGGTCATTCTCGGTGATGGTCGACTGGATCCAGTCTCCTTGGACCCAGCCCTTCGGCAGGCGGGATCTGGACGAGGACCCGCCGCGGCTGGTGGATCTCCCCTTTGCCTTCTCCGACGCCGACGCCTTCTTCGCACGTTCCAGCGCCGCCGTCTTCTCCTTGGCCATGGTTGCCGGCGAGATGCGCGTGGGGAAGTTGTGCGGGGGCGAGAGCAAGCGCGCTGGACGGGGACGAAGGGAGCAGAGAGAGAGAGAGAATGACTGGGGCGCAGTACAGAAATCCTCGCCGGGCGCATTTATAAGGTCCCTTCCGAGTGGATGACAGGTGGGCCCGGTCGATCTAATCATATCAGAAACAGTTGTGCAGACGGGATACGTGGCAAAGAAAGCGGCACGGAGATCGAGGCGTCTATGCCCCGTCCCATCCAAACGCCGCGGTCCGCTCTGCTTCGCGCGCGTCCCCAAATTTCGCATCCCGCGGAATCCGCGAACGGCAGATCGGTCTGTCAGACGTGGGGTTTCCCGCGATCCGTCGCTCGGAGACCGTCGAAGCCCGAAAAATCACTCGACGAAAGAAGAGAATGGATCGAGTCGACCGAAGACAAGTTGCTCACTATCGACGAAGAAATTCTTTGACCTAGAACAACGCACGACCAGTGTGCAAAGGTTAATCGGAAACGACATCAACTCCTTCCTCACTCGAAGTCTCAATCCATTCGGGGGCTAATGATGGGGTCATGTACCTAGGGTAGGGTCATGGACCTGATCTAAGTACCTTACCCAAGGACACCCTTAGAAGAGGTCGCCTTCCAGTTGACCAACAAAGGACTCACTCGACTGACTGAAGGACTCGACCACGAAGACTCACTCGACTACCAGGAGGTCAAGAGGCACTCTACACTGCAACGGCCTGTAATTAAGTAGGCTTTATGATAGTAAAGACACTTTATGTGGGGCGTTACCAGTAACGCCCCAGACTTAACTCACCTTAAACCCTCTCCTACGTGGGCTGGCTGGGGTCCTGGCGCACTCTATATAAGCCACCCCCCTCCGCAGGCAGAAGGGTTCGGCATCTTGTAACTCATATACTCATAATCCACTCGACCGCCTCCGGGCTCCGAGACGTAGGGCTATTACTTCCTCCGAGAAGGGCCTGAACTCGTACATCCTTTGTGTTTACAACCTCTCCATACCTACCCCCCACTCTACTGTCAGGCTTAGAACCACGACAGTACCCGCAAGTGATTCCGATGTGGGGGGCTGAAGAGGCAGGTGGCTCCATCCAGGTAGTGGTGGGCCTGAGTTCCCGACGCCCCCCAACTGTTACTTTATGGTGGAGCGACAGGGCAGGTTGAGACCACCTAGGAGAGAGGTGGGCCTGGCCCTGGTCGGCGTCCGCAGTTACTTCAAAATAACACGCTTAACGAGATCTTGGTATTTGATCTGAGTCTGGCCACTGGCCTATACGCACTAACCAACTACGCGGGAATAGTTATGGGCACTCGACGTCGTGGTATCAGCCGAAGCCTTCGTGACGTCAGCGACTGAGCGGCGCGCGCCGGGTTGGACCGCGTAACGCAACTTCCTTTGTAATGCAGGTTGCTAGGTCTGCTCACCGGCCGCGTACGCAACATGCAGGTGTGCAATGGACGATGGGCCTAGACCCCTGCGCGCATAGGATTTAAACCGGCGTGCTGACCTCTCTGTTGTGCCTAGGTAGGGCTGCGACGTGTTGATCTTCCGAGGCCGGACATGACCCAGACAAGTGTGTCCGGACAAAGGGGATCGAGCATGTTGGGAAATGTGGTGCACCCCTGCAGGGAAGTTAATCTATTCAAATAGCCATGATCTTCGGTAACAAGACGACTTGAAGTTGTACCTTGACCTTATGACATCTAGAACCGGATACTTAATAAAATACACCCTTCCAAGTGCCAGATACAACCCGGTGGTCGCTCTCTAACAGGGCGACAAGGAGAGGATCGCCGGGTAGGATTATGCTACACGATGCTACTTGGTGAACTTAACATCTACTCTCTTCTACATGCTGCAAGATGGAGGTGGCTAGAAGCGTAGTCTTTGATAGGACTAGCTATCCCCCTCTTATTCCGACATTCTGCAGTTCAGTCTACATATGATACCCTTATTCCATTTGATACCAATGCATACATATGTAGTGTAGCTCCTTGCTTGCGAGTACTTTGGATGAGTACTCATGGTTGCTTTGCTCCCCCCTTTTCCCTTTCTATACCCGATTGTTGCGACCAGACGATGGAGCCCAGGAGCCAGACGCCACCGTCGACGACGACTCCTACTACACTGGAGGTGCCTACTACTACGTGCAACCCGCTAACGATGACCAGGAGAGTTTAGGAGGATCCCAGGCAGGAGGCCTGCGCCTCTTTCGATCTGTATCCTAGTTTGTGCTAGTCTTCTTAAGGCAAACTTGTTTAACTTATGTCTGTACTCAGATATTGTTGCTTCCGCTGACTCGTCTATGATCGAGCTCTTGTATTCGAGCCCTCGAGGCCCCTGGCTTTATGATGCTCTTATAACTTATTTTATTTGTAGAGTTGTGTTGTGATATCTTCCCATGAGTCCCTGATCTTGATCGTACACGTTTGCGTGTATGATTAGTGTATGGTGAAATTAGGGGCGTCACAATATGCTAGGCTCATCAAGTTTAACCTGAGTATTCTGCGTGTGCAAAACTGGCTTGCACCCGTTGTATGTGAACGTAGAGCTTATCACACCTGATCATCATGTGGTGTCTCGGCACGACGAACTATAGCAACGGTGCATACTCAAGGAGAACACATAACTTGAAATTTAGTGAGAGATCATCTTATAATGCTACCACCATACTAAGCAAAATAAGATGCATAAAGGATAAACATCACATGCAATCAATATAAGTGATATGATATGGCCATCATCATCTTGTGCCATTTATCTCCATCTCCAAAGCACCGTCATGATCATCATCGTCACCGGCTTGACACCTTGATCTCCATCGTAGCATCATTGTCGTCTCGCCAACTATTGCTTCCACGACTATCGCGACCGCTTAATGATAAAGTAAAGCAATTACATGGCGATTGCATTTCATACAATAAAGCGACAACCATATGGCTCATGCCAGTTGACGATAACTATGTTACAAAACATGATCATCTCATACAACAATTTATATAGTCACGTCTTGACCATATCACATCACAACATGCCCTGCAAAGACAAGTTAGACGTCCTCTACTTTGTTGTTGCAAGTTTTATGTGGCTGCTACGGGCTTCTAGCAAGAACCGTTCTTACCTACGCATCAAAAACCACAACGTGGTATAGTGATTGCTTTTTGAGCTTCAGAAAGAACCCTGTTCATTGAATCCGATTCAACTAAAGTTGGAGAAACAGACACCCGCCAGCCACCTGTGTGCAAAGCACGTCGGTAGAACCAGTCTCATGAACGCGGTCATGTAATGTCGGTCCGGACCGCTTCATCCAATAATACCGCCGAATTAAGAAACAACTAGTGATAGCAAGAAATATGTATATACCCACGCCCACAACTCTTTTGTGTTCTACTCGTGCATATAACATCTACACATTGACCTGGCTCTGATACCACTATTGGAGAACGCAGTATTTAAAAAAAACCTCATATGATCACGCAAGATCTATCTAGGAGATGCATAGCAACGAGAGGGGAAAGTGTGTCTACGTAACCTTGTAGACCGAAAGCGGAATCATTGAGTAATGCAGTTGATGTAGTCGAACGTCTTTGCGATCCAACCGATCAAGTACCGAACGCACGGCACCTCCGCGATCTACACACATTCAGCTCGGTGACGTCCCTCGAACTCTAGATCCAGCTGAGGCCGAGGGAGAGTTTTGTTAGCACGATGGCGTGTTGATGGTGATGATGAAGTTACCAACGCAGGGCTTCGCCTAAGCACTACGACAATATGATCGAGGTGGAAATCTATGGAGGGGGGCACCGCACACGGCTAAGAATCAACTTGTGTGTCTATGGGGTGCCCCCTCCCCCGTATATAAAGGAGTGGAAAGGAAGGGAAGAGGGGAAGAAGGAAAGGGGGGCCGACCCCCTTCCCCAATTCGGATTGGACTTGGGGGAGGGGCGCCCCTTCTCTTGGCCACCTCCTCTCTCTTCCACTAAAGCCCATGAAGGCCCATTAACCCCTCGGGGGGTTCCGGTAACCCCCCGGTACTCCAGAAAATGCCCGAACCTATCCGAAACCTTTCCGGTGTCCAAACATAACCTTCCAATATATCAATCATCATGTCTCGGCCATTTTGAGACTCCTTGTCATGTCTGTGATCACATCCGGGACTTTGAACAACCTTCGGTACATCAAATCACATAACTCATAATACATATCGTCATCGAACGTTGAGCGTGCGAACCCTTCGGGTTCGAGAACTATGTAGACATGACCGAGACTCATCTCCGGTCAATAACCAATAGCGGAACCTGGATGCTCATATTGGTTCCTACATATTCTATGAAGATCTTTATCGGTCAAACCGTATAACAACATACGTTGTTCCCTTTGTCATCGGTATGTTACTTGCCCGAGATTCGATCGTCTGTATCATCATACCTAGTTCAATCTCGTTACCGGGAAGTCTCTTTACTTGTTCCGTAATGCAACATCCCGCAACTAACTCATTAGTCACATTGCTTGCAAGGCTTATAGTGATGTGCATTACCGAGAGGGCCCAGAGATACCTCTCCGACAATCGGAGTGACAAATCCTAATCTCAATCTATGCTAACTCAACAAACACCATCACAGACACCTATAGAGCATCTTTATAATCACCCAGTTACGTTGTGATGTTTGATAGCACACTAAGTGTTCCTCCGGTATTCGGGAGTTGCATAATCTCATAGTCATAGAAACATGTATAAGTTATGGAGAAAGCAATAGCAATAAACTAAACGATCATAGTGCTAAGCTAACGGATGAGTCATGTCAATCACATCATTCTCTAATGATGTGATCCCGTTTATCAAATAACAACCCGTGTCTATGGTTAGGAAACTTAACCATCTTTGATTAACGAGCTAGTCAAGTAGAGGCATACTAGTGACACTTTGTTTGTCTATGTATTCACACGTGTACTAAGTTTCCGGTTAATACAATTCTAGCATGAATAATAAACATTTATCATGATATAAGGAAATATAAATAACAACTTTATTATTGCCTCTAGGGCATATTTCCTTCACGAAGGTGGTTGCAGCAATCAACAGTGAGGCAAGGGATCTCTCTGCCATCGGCCCTCATGTCCAGGATGTTAAAAACCCGCTCCTTCCCTTCTTGGAAGTTAAAGTCTTGTGGAATGGTCGTGATGCCAATAGAGCCGCTGATAAGCTAGCTAAGTTAAGTTTAGGTGAGAGTTTTTGTAAAGTTTGGTTTTCTGTACCCTCAGAGCACATTCTGGAGGTTCTTTTGGACGACATTCTTAGTTTCGTTTAAGGTGAAATAAAGCGGCGGCATTGATCCTAAAAAAACATGCAACATGATAGTCTAGCCTCATTGTTTTACGGCGCCGGCGCACGATGCGTGGGCTCTTTTAAGCATCTCTAACGGACGCGTGGGTGCGCGACACGCTAAATTATTTTGCAATGTTAAAATAGCATTTTTTGCGCGTAGGAGGGTGCTTGCTCCAGCAGGCGCTGCAAAATATGGCGTGCCGCTATAGCTCTAGCAGCTGCTGCAAAATTCAGCACACGAGCAGCCGACATTTGGCAAATATGAACAACATGTATCAATTTGACAAACAAATGCCACATCATCTTCCTCCTCATCTTCCTTCTCTTCCGAAATCACAACTAAACTGGGCCTTTCTGGCGAACACTGCCCATGACACATATAACAAGTTTTGACGTGTATGTGTCACCACGCGGACCTATCTCAACTGACGGGGCGGCACTCAAGTCTTCACAGGTGTGATTTTATGTTCTTAAACCTACTTTTCTAGAAAGAGGCGGGTGGGTGTGGGTATATGCATTTTTTTATTAGCTAAGTGTGTGATGAGTGTTGATCAAAGTCATTCAATAACCGTTTTATTACTCGAGAGTATATGCCATAAAATCATGTGATCATTCAATTTCCATGTTTTGTCTCCCCTTTCAAAAGGAGAAGAAAAGGGTGAATTGAAAACTTCATGCAATGAGTAGTTCAATGTCAATTACATGAGGAACAGTAAGAATCTCATGACCATGATGTCCAACTTATAAATACTCATGTTCAGGTCTAGCTTGTTCAAGACTTACTCACGAATGCCAAATCAACCAACCTAAAACTCTGGAATATTGGAGAAAAACAAGAGATGAGGAGCTATCATTCGAAATAGGCTTTCCCGATGAGGAGCTATCCAAGCAATTCAATCGCGGGATGTTGTCACCGTGCTACGAGTGTTTGGATTCAAAGGGTTACTGCGGACAACAAGGCGAGTCTTCATTGGAGCTTCGTCACACTGTGTGCGACAAGTCTAATATTGTTTTCTTTTGTGGGACGACATGCACCCGACGGATGCAAGCCGGTGCTAGAAAAGCCCTTGAGAGAGTTTATAGATCAAGAGTAGCTTAGGCTTCATATCATCTTCATAGAGCCATTATCCTTGGAATTAGTAATGCCTTTCATTTGTCATTGTATGTCTACAACAAAGGTGTCTTTCATGTGAGTCGATGTACAACTTCACCATGATCATGGGTAGTGATGACGCACAGCGCAAAGGACTTTCATGTGAATCCACCTCAGTTTTCGCAAACATTGACTGCTGCGTATATTTCCCCTGCTGCATGTTCCTCCTCCACGTCGTCTTCACTGCTTGTGGCCGCCGTTTCCATGCCGACGCTGCCTACACGACAGCCTTATGTTTAATCATGGGTCATGCCAGTGTGGGTGCTTCCATGGTCTGGCCGGTGTGTCCCTCGCGCACGTGCAATTGGCATCACGGTGGAGCATGGTGACATTGTACTAAGACGAAGATAGCCCCTGTGGGCCGTGGCCATTAATTCTTGTATGCAGAAGCAAATTCTGCTATCACAAGAAGCAAACACTATTTGTAGCTGTTGGAAGCATTGTTTCGTTGGAAGAAAGAAATCAACAATGTTTTATTCGGTAATCAATTTTTTTTCTCTTTTTGGAGGCACTGTAGATCTGAGAAAATATTTGTAACTTGGGAACCAAACACTAATCTTTTTCGGAAGCAGATTAACTTCCCTCTTTGGAAGCACCGTTGATGGAAGCAAATATATTTCTTTTCTAGTATATCTTGTGAACTAACTACTCAGCTGTCTTGGAAGCAATCTCGTTGAACAAGGGAAACAAAATAGTCTAGGTAGGAAGCAAATTAATTTACATTGCACTGGGTTCACCACAATTGGAAATATTTTTCTCTCATATGGAAGCAAAGTGCATGGCCCATAATTAGATGTGGCACTAGCAGTAAGAATAGCCTAGATTATTGGAAGCATTATCAGGAATGTTTCCTAAAAAAACAGTGCTTCCATCGGTACAAAATACATGATTAACATTGTTTCAAAAATATATGTTCACGTAAACTTTCTTTCATACATGTATTACATTTTTCTTACACACCAGGAACATTTTTATATACATGTTTAACATTTTTCAGATGCATTTTAGAAATATATTTTCCATGTCTACTTGTCATACATATTGTACATTTGTTTCTTACACCAGGAACATTGTTTTAAACATGTTTAACTTTTTAAATTCATAATTAACATATTTTCAAATATATGGTTGTGATGTGTGCTTTTTTCATACACATTATACTTTTTTGTATACATCTGGAACATGTTTTATAGATATTTAACATTTTTAAATATATTTTGTATTTTTTAATATGCATTCAAAACATTTTTAATAGGTGTTAAACATTTTTAATGTTATCAACACTTTTAAAAGGAAGTTGAAATTTTTTCTCCGTGTTACCATTTTTCGAATTCATGATTTTTAAGAAATTTTTGGTAGGTTTACGTTTTGCAATTTTTTTATTTACAATATTTTTCGAAAATATAAACAAATGTTAAAAAGAGAACGTGCGAACAATAATTTAAAGAGACGTTTGACTCGCTACTGGGTTGGCCCATTACATGCGTCCTTGACGTGATGCTGCCTTCCATCCCTCATCCACACTAGTCCTGGCCATCTCAGGCCCGGCCCTGTCGGCCCACCCAGGCCCGGCCCTAAAATCCAGGGCCTAGGCCCGATGGGCTTGATAGTGGGCCAGGCTTGGGCCTGAGTTTTGAGCCCACCAACAGGGCCTGGGCGGGCTTGGGCTTAGCATATTGACATTTTAAGGAAGAGGCCCAGCCCACGGCCCTAAGCCCTAAGGGTTTTTCAGGGCTTTTTACCAGATGGGTCGGGCTTGGGCTTGAAAAGTAGGCCCGATGGTAGGGCCTGGGCCTTAGTTTTCTGCCATGGGCTTTTTTAGGCCCGGCACGGCCCATGGCCAGATATAATCCACACTGACATGTTTTTCCTGGAATGACCTGCACTTGCACATGAAAATTACAGCAAAACTGGGCCTTTCTGGTGAGCACGGCCTATGCCACATAACAATTTCGACTTGTATGTGTCAGCAAGCGGTCCTATGTCAGGTGACGGGGCAGCACTCAAGTCTTCACATATGTGATTTTATGTTCTTGAACCTGGGTTTTTTTAGAAAGAGGGAGGTGGTTGTGGGTATATGCATTTTTTTGTTAGCAAGCGTGCGATGAGTGTAGATCAAGTAGTTTAAGAACCTTCTTATCATTGTTTTATCACGTGAGAGTATAGGCCGTAAAATCATGTGTTCATTGAATTTCCATGCTTTGTCTCCCCTTCCAAAAGGAGAAGAAAAAGATGAACTGCAAACTTCATGCAATGAGTAGTTCAATGTCAATTACATGAGGAAAAATTAAGAATCTCATGACCATGATGTCCAACTTATAAATACTCCCGTTCAGGTCTAGCTTGTTCAAGACTTGCTCGCGAATGCCAAAAAGAAAAAAACAACTGCGAACCCTGAAATATTGGAGGAAAACAAGAGACGAGGAGCTATCCAAGCAAGTGCAAGATGTCGCCGTGCTGCGAGAGCTTGGATTCAAAGGGTTACTGTGAGCAGCAAGACGAATCTTCATTGGAGTTTCCTTACATTATGTGCGACAAGGCCAACCATTTTTTCTATTGGGACGACTTCCACCCGATGCATGCAGGGTGGAAGGCTGTGATGAAGTAGCTAGAAAAGCCCCAGGAGAGTTTATAGATCAAGACTAGCTTAGGCTTCACATGATCTTCATGGAGCCTATATATCTTCAAGTATTTTAGAGGCTACAACTTTCCTAGATTCTCAAAATATTTATTATATATTTGCATCCTTTTGTGAAAGTTATCTTTAGAACTAGTAATACCTTTCATCTGTCACGTACGTGTAATGTCTTTCATCCATCTTGATGTACCATCTTCGGCTAGCTCCTCTGCCGTGACAGGCTAAGCACGATGGCGAACTTACATCGCAAGACCATTACCTCGGGATCGTCTTGCCCTCGATGTGACTTGTCTTCTGAGGATGCGGCGCACCTCGCTCTACTCTGCCCATGCACGGGCCAGGTCTGGTCCATACTGGGACTCCAGGCCCCTAACCGCATCGACCTCATCTGGGATACTCCTACTCCGGTAGGCCTCGACATCAACATTTGGCCTACTGTCGCCCTTGCCGTCCTCTGGAAGCTCTAGGATTCCAGAAACGCTCGTGTGTTCCGTAACGAGATACACTCCCCCCTAGATACTATTCAGAACATTATCTCCGATTTCACGCTTTGGTCCTTCAGATTTAAGGACCACGTTAGTAGGGAGGCTGCCGTGTCTTGGCGCCTGTACCTCTCCTCTCGCTGTAATCTATAATGTATTCTGTAATTTGCCCTCGGGCACCTTTGAGTAATATATTCAGGTGGGGATCCTCTCCCCCCCCCCCCCAGGTCTGGTCCATACTGGGACTCCAGGCCCCTAACCGCATCGACCTCATCTGGGATACTCCTACTCCGGTAGGCCTCGACATCAACATTTGGCCTACTGTCGCCCTTGCCGTCCTCTGGAAGCTCTAGGATTCCAGAAACGCTCGTGTGTTCCGTAACGAGATACACTCCCCCCTAGATACTATTCGGAACATTATCTCCGATTTCACGCTTTGGTCCTTCAGATTTAAGGACCACGTCAGTAGGGAGGCTGCCGTGTCTTGGCGCCTGTACCTCTCCTCTCGCTGTAATCTATAATGTATTCTGTAATTTGCCCTCGGGCACCTTTGAGTAATATATTCAGGTGAGGATCCTCCCCCCCCCCCCCCCCCCCCCCGGTGATTGTTCAAAAAAAAACCTTGATGTACCCAACCTCACAATGATCATGGGTAGTCGAAGACACACAACGCAAAGGACAACGCACGGTGGGGAGATTAATTCTCCCCGGCCAGCCTCGACTGAATCCACCTTCAATTTGGCACACGTAGACTACTATGTGTATTTCCACATGAAGGTGGAGGTGTAATTTCATACTGACCTTTATCTATACCTACTAAATAAAGGAATGACAGTGTGTTTCTCTGATTCGTACATATCATAAGTGAAAGGCAAGATTTCTGCAAAAAAAAAAAGTGAAAGGCAAGATGATACTAATTTTCTACGTCGTTGTTCAACCCTCCTATATGACAGGTCACCTCCGCTCCCCAATACTTAACCACCAGATTATTATTCAGCCCTCCAATGTTTCTACGCTATAAGATGGTCCGCCTCCAGCTCAAGATCTTTGATGGCAATGTATTTCTTTAGTACCGTATCACCTATTTGAGTGAGAGGTCTCGAAGCAGCGACGTTAGAAAGGGTCAGGTTTGGCCAGTCGATAGCAAGAAGATGAACGGTTCAGAAAAGAAAAATTACAAGTAGATGCACGATGAGCACATAGCAATCTATTTTTCCATATCTGTTGACGGCACGCTCGACTTGGCCCGAGGATCACGACCCACAGAGGCGCGGCAGATCTCCTACGTGCAGTCGGCGTCGGACGCAACTACGCCAACCAACACGCAACATGATAGTCTAGCCTCATTGTTTTACGGCGCCGGCGCGCACGATGCACGGGCTCTTTTAAGCATCTCTAATGGACGCGCTAAATTATTTTTTCAACGTTAGAAATAGCATATATATTTTTTTACGCGTAGGAGGGTGCTTGCTCCAGCAGGCGCTATAAAATATGGCACGCCGCTATAGCTCTAGCAGCTGCTACAAAATTCAGCACACGCGAGCAGCCGGCATTTGGCAAATATGAACAACATGTATCAATTTGACAAACAAATGCCACATCATCTTCCTCCTCTTCTTCCTTCTCTTCTGAAATCACAACTAAACTGGGCCTTTCTGGCGAACACGACCCATGCCACATATAACAAGTTTCGACGTGTATGTGTCAGCACGCGGACCTATCTCAACTGACGGAGCGGCACTCAAGTCTTCACAGCTGTGATTTTATGTTCTTAAACCTGTTTTTCTAGAAAGAGGCGGGTGGGTGTGGGTATATGCCTTTTTTATTAGCTAAGTGCGTGATGAGTTGTTGATCAAAGTCATTCAATAACTGTTTTATCATCGTTTTATTACTCGAGAGTATATGCCGCAAAATCATGTGATCATTCAATTTCCATGCTTTGTCTCCCCTTCCAAAAGGAGAAGAAAAGGGTGAATTGAAAACTTCATGCAATGAGTAGTTCAATGTCAATTACATGAGGAATAGTAAGAATCTCATGACCATGATATCCAACTTATAAATACTCCTATTTAGGTCTAGCTTGTTCAAGAATTGCTCACGAATGCCAAATCAACCGACCTAGAACTCTGGAATATTGGAGAAAAACAAGAGATGAGGAGCTATCATTCGAAATAGGCTTTCCCGATGAGGAGCTATCGAAGCAATTCAATCGCGGGATGTTGTCACCGTGCTACGAGAGTTTGGATTCAAAGGGTTACTGCGGACAACAAGGTGAGTCTTCATTGGAGCTCCGTCGCGCTGTGTGCGACAAGTCTAACATTTTTTTTCTATTGTGGGACGACATGCACCCGACGGATGCAAGGCGGTGCTAGAAAAGCCCTCGAGAGAGTTTATAGATCAAGAGTAGCTTAGGCTTCATATCATCTTCATAGAGCCATTATCCTTAGAATTAGTAATGCCTTTCATTTGTCATTGTATGTCTACAACAAAGGTGTCTTTCATGTGACTCGATGTACAACTTCACCATGATCATGGGTAGTGATGACGCACAACACAAAGGAGAACGCACGACGGGGAGAGTCTCCCTGGCCAGCCTAGACTGAATCCACCTCGAATTTGACACGCATTGACCATTGTGTTTTTTAGGGAAGCTATGTAGTGTGCAGTGGCGGAGCTACATAGGGGCAAAAGTGTGCTATGGCCCGCCCAATCCAAACAGGAAATAGTGTAGCGTTAGGGTAAACTGGGGTCATGAGGGCAAATTTTATGTAATTTCTTCTATCTTGTCGGGCACTGGCCCGCCTAACTATTCCTAGCTAGCTCCGCCACTGGCAGTGTGGGAGGCAGTGATGAAGCAGCTCAAAAAGCCTTTGAAAAAGTTTATAGATCAAGACTAGCTTAGGCTCCATATAATCCAGACTAGCTTAGGCCCTACAGCCATGGACAAACTCAATTCGGTTCACCGAGACCTCCATGCATGGGACCGCCGAGTCTTGAAAAAACCACAGGCAAAACTAAAGAGGGCTCGACGGGAACTTGAGGCGCTAATGAGGGAACCGTTTTCGGATGATGTGAAGATGAGGCAAAAAGAACTATCAGTTTTGATTGAAAACTTGCTTGAACAGGATGAGATCTATTGGGCCCAGAGGGGTCGAGTTAATTGGTTAAAGAAGGGAGACCGGAATTCTTCATATTTTCAGCATTCAGCAACAGCAAGAAGGCGAAGGAACCTGATAAAAAAACTTAAAGATGAAAGCCAGAATTGGGTGGAAGGCAATGGCAATCTCAGTCCGCTAGTTCGTGACTATTTTCGTAATCTCTTCACCTCAAGTTCTGCTGAGATTGACCATGGTTTGTTATCTTCTATTAAACATGTTGTAACAAATAATATGAATGAGTTTCTTGTTGCCCGTATACCGGGAGGATGTGCGCAAAGCTCTTTTTCAAATAGGTGATATGAAGGCGCCGGGCCCCGACAGGTTACATGCAATCTTTTTTAAGAGGTTTTGGCACATTGTGGGAGAGGAGCTAACAGATGAGGTGTTGGATGCAATAAACAAAAGAAAAATACCGGCTGGATGGAATTCAACAAATATCATTTTGATCCCCAAGGTTGACAGTCCAGAGGTAATAAGTCAGTACAGGCCAATCAGTCTATGTAATGTCATATATAAGATTATTTTAAAGATGATTGCTAATAGACTAAAGAGAATTCTTTCAGAAGTTATTTCTCCAACGCAGAGTGCTTTTGTACCAGGTAGATTAATTACTGATAATGTCCTGGTTGCCTATGAATGTTTCCACACCATAAAAAAGAAGACCCATGGGTCTTCGGGGTACTGTGCGGTAAAGCTTGATATGATGAAAGCATATGATAGAGTGGAATGGAGATTTCTGGAAAAGATGATGCTGAAGATGGGGTTTCATGGGCAGTGGGTCCAAATGATAATGGAATGTGTTCCTTCTGTGAGCTATAGAGTCCGTTTCAATGATACAGAAACGGAAGAATTTCTACCCACTAGAGGCCTCAGACAGGGGGATCCCCTCTCCCCTTATTTATTTTTGTTATGCTCGGAAGGACTTTCTAGCATGCTTGCTCGTGAGGAAGAGATTGGAAATCTGGAAGGTGTCAAGGTATGTAGGAATGCACCTACTATCTCTCATCTTCTTTTTGCGGATGACTCGTTGATTTTAATGAAAGCAAACATGCAATGGGCAAACACATTGAAAAGGATTCTGGGCGTTTATTGTGGTAGTTCAGGACAACTGGTTAGCAACGCCAAATCTAGCATATTTTTTAGTCCTAATTCCCCTGTTGGTGCACGAGAGAATATTTGCAGGGAACTTAATATTGTTACTGAAGCACTATCAGACAAATATTTGGGGCTGCCCACTATGGTGGGGGTTGATAAAAGTGACTGTTTCCAACATCTCATTGACCGGGTATGCCAGCGTCTGAAGGGTTGGAAGGAAAATTTTCTCTCGATGCAGGGTAAGGAAATTCTGGTAAAATCAGTAGCTCAAGCAATTCCCTCGTATGCTATGTCAGTGTTCAAGTTACCTAAAGGAATATGCAAAACAATCACAGATGAAATAGCTGGCTTTTGGTGGGGTGATGGTGAGGTAAAAAAGAAAATGCATTGGTTTGCATGGTGGAAGATGTATGTACCAAAGAAGAAAGGGGGCTTGGGGTTTAGAGACCTTCACTGTTTCAACATTGCTATGTTAGCAAAACAGTGCTGGCGACTAATCCAAAACCCGGACTCTTTATGTGCACGTGTGTTGAGTGCAAAATACTACCCCCATGAAAATATTTTGAAGGCAGGACCAAAGAAGGGATCGTCATTTATTTGGCAGAGTATCTGTGCGGGCATCCAAACCTTCCAAAGGGGGTGCATTTGGCGTATGGGATCAGGAGCACAAATAAACATATGGCATGACCCTTGGATTCCATCAAGTCCTTCAAGGAAAGTAATCACCCCGAGAGGTGCAACGATGCTAACATATGTGGAAGAACTTATTGATCCATATACTGGCAGGTGGGATGAAGTCTTAATCAGAGATGTGTTTTCACCAGTGGACGCTTATAGGATTCTACATATTCCTTTGAATATTCAGTTAATGGAGGACTTTGTAGCTTGGAATTACACACGATCAGGGACCTTTTCGGTCCAGTCAGCATACCATAGGGAATTTGAACATCAATACGGTCAGCGACTTGTTTGTTCAGATGGACAAGGGAACACACATATTAATACTATCTGGAAGGAGGTATGGAAACTTAAACTCCCAGGGAAGATCAAACATTTTGTGTGGAAGGCTATCAATGGATCACTACCCTGTCTTGGGATATTAGCAAATAGACACATACCACTTGTTCCCCAATGTCCGTTCTGTGCAGTGGGGATCGAGAACATTCTACATATTTTGTTCACTTGCAAGAGGGCGAAGGAGGTGTGGTCAGAATTGAAGCTACGTAACATTATCGCAGAAGCAACTGAGCAGGATAGGTCGGGTTCAATCACTGTAGAAATCTTGTGCCGCAATAACTCTGTTACAGAGGGGCTACCGACGGCAGAGCTCATAGCAGTGGCCGCTTGGTTTCTTTGGTGGCAGCGCCGCCAACATGTCAAGGGGGAGGCGATCGAGACCCCTGATAGGGCTGCTGTTTCTATAAGAGTCTTAGCCACCAACTTCATTCGAGCCTACACAACTAAGCAGCCAGTGAGAAGCTATGAACGCATGTGGAAACGACCACCTATGGACGTGGTAAAAATTAATGTTGATGCCGCCTTTAAGCCTGAAACCTTGTCAGGTGCAACGGGAGCTATTGCTCATGACGGACGAGGAAAATTTATTGCAGCGGCAACATGGTATACACCTCAAGTCGGCAGTGTTGATTCAGCGGAGATGACAACGATCAGGAATGGGCTATACTTAGCTGGGAAAATTGGATGCAACAAAGTGTTGGTGGAGTCGGATAATAGCTTTGTGGTGGAACTAGTGCAAAATCCAGATGCATAGGTGGGGCGTGACGTTGTTACTGTACTGGAATGCAAGTAATTATCTTTGGACTTTGCGATTGTGGAGTATTCTCACTGCCTACGTGAAGCAAATATGGTGGCTCGTGAGTTAGCACAATGTTCCTTTAGAGAATATGCTTCTATGTTTTGGGATTCTGTCATCCCTGACTTTATTTCTCACTCTTATGTAAACGATCTCGCTATTATTTGAGGAATAAAGTCAATTATGTTTAAAAAAAATCCAGACTAGCAATTCATAGAGGCATTAATTCATACATGGTGCCTATATATCTTACGATTGTTTCTTTTTTTTCTTTGGATGGTTTCAAGTACTTTCGAGGCTATATCATTTCTGGATCCTCAAAATGTATGTGATATATTCATTTTTCGAGATATATTTACATCTTGTTATGTGGAAATTATCTTAGAAGTAGTAATGTCTTTCATCTGCCACTTATGTGTGCACAAAGATGTGGTTTAGCTTTTCGGAAATTCTGCTAAAAAAACAGAACAATACTTGGAGCTTCAAACCAATTGGCCTCGTTGGGTTTCCTCAAAAAATAGTGAGCATATCTGTTCACCTCGACGGCGCCGGGCAAAGTAGCCTCCTGCCGCCTCCTACCGAAGTCAATGTAGGAGACCGGCGGGCGGCGGGGTGCCACCGTGTTGTGGCGGGGAGAGTCTCCCTGGCCAGCCTCCACTGAATCCACCTCAATTTTGACACACGTTGGCTGCTATGTATAGTTCCTTGTGAATGTGGAGGTGGAATTTCATGCTGAGGGAATAAACTGAGATCGATCAATTCAAATTGGACAAATTTCAGAGTCTCATTCATACCTACCTTTATCCATCTCAACCGCTAATCGTGTTTTTTTTTCTATCTCGTGCATTATTTAGAACGAGGGAATATTCAAATCCATCAGAAAATGTTAGTGTGTCAGTTCATGAATTCTTCCATTTCGTTGCTGAGAATGATTTCTGTTAGGAAATTAAAAGCTGCCAACATAAGCTTCACCCTTTCTAAAGTAAAAGCACTGATATTACTATTATGCCACAGGAGAAACACAACGTCACTAAACACCTATATCTAACAAGAAGGAAGGCCATATCTGACAAATAGAATGGCCAGCCAAAAGAAAAAGAAAAAAGGCAAGGGAAACAAGCTAGCTATACCCTACCCACTCCTAGTTGTTCTTGGGCGGGTGGTTCCGTGGTCTACGGTAATCAGCGGTGAAGGGTATGTGGCCATCGAAGTAAGCCCCTGGATGAAGTTTCCTGCTCCTAAAATAACAGTCCATACTCAGATCCTTCCCTCCTCCATGCCCACATTGTCCAACAGAATGTTTTGCAGCTGAGCTTGACGTGCTTCTATCATCCGTCTTCTCCATGGCTGCATCTCCAAGAACCATCTCTCCTCTTGTCAGTGCATTGCTTCTGCTTCCCTCGTCTGTGATGGTTTTGTCGACAGTGGGCTCCTGCATATCAAGACTAACTTTAGTTATACATTATCCCCGGCGGATAGTGCATTTCATCGAAACACCTATAAGTTTTTGACAACCCCTTGCAGTACTTACCAGCCTGGTTTCCGGTCCTCTCACGCTGTCGGTTGCCGTCAGCAACTCTGAGAACAAAGAGTAAGCATGTCAGAGTTTTGTTCAAAATCATAAATGATCATGCCTGTGCCAGTGTGAACTATAAGAAAGAAAAGAGCAGTCGGATGAAAGGCCTTATATAGCTCTAGCATGAACACTCAGAAGCACCGGTGTATACCTCTGTGCGCAATGGCGACGAAGGGCTCAAGGGTGGCCGATAGGACGGCCACCCCAAGCAAGAAGCTTGCACAGCTCAACGGCTGCATAACTAACCGTGGCCCTGTTCGTCGAGTATGTCGGTCGTGTAACTAACGAACAGGAAAGGGAAGGAGAGAAGCAGGACGCTGAGAGGGTGGATTTATAGGGACATTCGACACCTCATTGGTCAAAGCCCGACCTTGTGGCACGTATCTCCTGCGCGTGGAATGCCGCATCTGTACTTGCAGGCCATATAGTAGTCTGATCCCTCGGCATTTTCTTATTGGCTTGAGTATATTCACGTCCTTGGAAGTGCTCAAAGTTTGTCCCTTGCCGTTTGGCAAGCAGTAGTTTCCGATGATCTCTTGTGAACTGTGAATTAAAACTGCTCCAAGGATCTGCCATTGCTTGCGGCTGAAGATTTTGGGTGCATTGGGCATTCTGCCCATGGATGCATGCAACGAGCAAAGTGTAGTGGCCAACTAGAAAGGATTTCGGTGACCAAGGCCAGAACCTAGGGCTTCGACCTCACCTCCAATTGATCTATAGTAATGGTTCCCGTGTTCTCCCAACACGTACCTTCAAACCATATTTACGCATCAGAGTCCCAGACGATGACCAAAAACAACCGGTGGCGAGCGTGAATCAGACGGCCGCGCATGCAAGATCACACGCACCAGTGTTACACCACCGCCGTTGTCGGTGCCATTGAATTTCAGGAGCTTAGGAGTGAACGCTCGTCGTCGGCAAAACCGTTCGCAGTCGGTTGAATTTGGTCAGTTTTCAGAGGTGGATTAGACTTTCGAGCGTCAACTGTTGCAGTTGGTTGGGTTTGGCCGGTACATTGATTCGGCTTTCGAGCGTCGACTGACTTGACGGTTCCTCTTTTCAGCTGCTGGCCATTGCCGATGGCTCTTAAAGCACGAGCAAGATGCCGAATGAGAGCTTCGGTACTGCTGCTTTGGGGAACAGGCGCTGGGCCCGGAATGCGTTCTTGGAGACAGTCAACTCGGTCTCCTGGGGCTTCAAGCTGTACCAGATGCGCCCGTGTGCGTCCTCACGATTCACACTTGGCCGAGAGGTCCATGGAACTGAATTTCTTCCGTTCGCCTTTTCGCTGAACCTACCAAAAATATGTATAATCTCTCAGGCGAGACAGGTTTACTGTCCATTCTGCTGGAAGCTTTTGTGGAGAAGCAGCAGTCAGGCGACTTCGGAACGCACTCGTACGCCAGCAGCAAAAGGCAGCTCTTGCGTTTACCGTGTGAGCTGCTAGCACGTGCAACGCCGCGTCGGGCTCCGGCGACGGCATCATTTGCGCGCACTGGGAGTGGCCGGAGCACGAGGGCGCGACCTCCTAGCCGAGTGGGCGGGCGGGCCCGTCGCTTCTCGCTTCTCGGCGCGTCCCTGGTCCTGGACGGAGGCAGCAGAGACACATTGTCTTCCTTGCAGGGGCAGCAAAGCGGCTCGAACCCAGAGCTCATGTAGTACCAGCGAGCACTCTACCATTTCACAACTTCCGTGGATTAACTTTTCCATCGTCCTAACTGTTGTTGTAGGCTGCTTTGTGGTGGATCTGGACACGCTGCCAGCGCTAACGTGCGACAAGGCAATCTAATAGGTGTAGTTTTTCGTTAGGCCACGTCCATTGCAGGGGTGCTTTGCCTAGACGCATGTGTGAGAACAAAGGTACACATGATCGCACAGCATTTCTGTAGGAGTCTTTATTTCCAATGTTAAGTAGGAGTACTACCTTCTCTCGGGTTTACAAGGCTCGGATACATTTTTTGACACTCACTTTCAGCATCAAATTAACTAACAAAATATTAACTATATGTTATAAAAACATACTCCGTCCGTATTAAAATATAAGACATTTTTTGCTCTAAATTTAGGCCAAAAACGTCTTATATTTTGAAACAGATGGAGTGTCATTTACTTTGTCTTGGAAAAATGTTGTCAATGATATTATTTTTCATTCTCAACTCATTGTGTTGTACAACACATGGTTAAAGTTGGCAAATTCGAATCGTTCCTGCAGCTGGAATTAATGTCCTTCAAATCAAAGGACAAAGCTTATGAGATGCACAACACCTATGCCATTAAGGTTAGGTTCAGTATTAGAAACAGTCAGACAAAGCACCTATCAGATAAATTGCAATAACCGAGGACATTGAGAACCGAGTCATCAAAGGACACTACAATGACGGGTTGCGATGCTTGTGATCAGTTGAGTGTCAGCAAATAGGGGATTCGGACAGTGCAAAAGGTTGTATCGATCACAATCATTATCTTGTTAGTCCAAATAAGTTGCATATAAGCTTGAGATCCCAAAGATGTGTTAGAGAAGTGGACAGGATGCTAATTCGCCGGATACAGGAAGTCGGGATGGTGCCAGATGTATTCATGGAGTTTCACACATGAGTGGAGAAAGTGTCATTCTCAAGGATGGATTGCAATAATGAGATTGGTCGCAAACGCAATAAGTATTCAGAATCCAGTGATGCGCAAACAGTTAGAATACTTGAGTAATAAGCATACAGAGGATTTCTATATATTTTTATGCCATTCAGATAGATGAGGAAGGTGGTCAAATAGCTAATTTCATTTGGGCATACGTTAGTCTATCATGGATCATGCATGCTTTGGTGATTTTATATCATTTGACACCACATTTGAGACTAGTAAGAGTGAAATGGCCTTTGCTCCACTCCTTGGAACCAACCATCACAAGTAGACAATAACTTTTGGGTATGCTCTATTATTTAATGAGACAACTAAATCATTTATTTGGCTCTTTGAGACCTTTATAATGGCAATATCAAGCAAGCGTTCAAGCACAATTTTACTAATCAAGACGCGACCATGGCATCAATAATTGCTTATGTATTCTGAAATACAAGCCATCTTCTTTGTTTGTGGCACATTATTTATGTTAATGCTGCTAAATTTCTCGAGCATATAATTCATAAGCATCTTGAGAAGTTACCACCTGATTTTAAAAGATGTGTGTAGAAAGACATATCCTAGTTTCATGTAAAAAAGAAGTGGCTTGAACTTTGAGGACAACAAATAGATGGAAAATTTATATGGCCTCGGGAAAAGGTGGATGCTATCTACTGCGTCTCTTTTAAAGTCGATATGACCTCGACTAAAAGGAGCGACGGTACGAATAATCTCTTGAAGAAAAATATTTCGTATGAAAATCGGTCTTTCATAACTCCTTGTAGAATGTGAGAAGGTTTCTGTTAGTCTTCGTAAAAATGAGTTGGTAAAGATTTTAATTCACATGTAAAGAAACGGATTTATTGCATCCCAAACTTCTCTTTCTTGAAGACCACAGCTGAATCATATACAAGTAGGGTGTACTCAGAGTTTGAGAAACAATTTAAAAGAAATTTGTCATTGTATTATAAATTGATACAAATTGAGTGCTCAGTATTGACATATGACCATTACATGTTTTGCAGAAAATACGAATTCATATGTATGTATACATGTTTTAAATTGCAAATGTGGTTTCATAAAATATGGCATCCATATGTTATAAGTATATTGTGCGAGCATGTCTTCAAAGTCTTCAATACTTAGCCGCCCTCGAGACCGGGACGCCATTTCCGCCTTCATCGCCGACCTTCGCTCGATGGCTGTCCGCCTATCGCCGCCGCCACCGCCGCCTCCTCCAGAGCCTGACTAGATGCTTGGTGTTCCTCTTCGGCTTTGGCTCCGACCTTGGCCGTGCAGCTTTCTTTGTTGTTTCTTAGGGCTTGTTGAGCTGTGCCCTCAGCAGAACCCTTTGGTTATCTTATTGTGTTTTGTGGGTGCGTCTGTCCTGAACTGGTACTTGTATGTGTGCTCTTGGCGGTTTGCTTTATCTATAAAGCGGGGCGAAAGCCTTTTTCGGTAAGCCTTCAATACGAATGATGTTTTCATTTGCCATCGTAATATACACTAAACAGAAGGACAAAATATGCAAAAAGAGAATTTTATATTAAGAAACAATTGAAACTGCATGTTACACGTATCTCATAATCATGAAAGATGGCATCCGCTACAATGAAGTGATCACTATCAAAAGAACTTATGAATGATTTGGAGAACTTCATTGAAGTTGGACTTGGAAGCACATAATCATTTAAGCGAAGATGCAAGAAATTTTGGTTTAGAGTTCCTCGGGCGATAGAAGGCGCCAACGGTAAACAATCATGGTCAAAGGTTGCCATACACATCATTTTCCAAGGTTGACATCACAGGATTAGCATATCCTCCGTGTATATAGATAGTTTGCCATTTGCCTTTTTATCACCCAAGGACTCGAAACGATATTGTACCTTTTAAAGTGCCTGTAGCACATTCAGTCAAAACTAGCAGAACCTCATGGGTTTTTTCTTGCATCTTACATATAGTATTATCGAATGTACAACTTATCAATGGCCTTTTTTGAAATCGTCAAGTTCTTTTGATAACACAAACACTTCAATGAATGGATGCCACCCTTCATGAGATACATGCAACATGTGTTTTCAAACTTACCTTCCTACTTGTTTCTCAATTAAAAAAAAATTGCACATGTTGTCCTTCTCTTCATTATATGTTGTGATGGCAAAACGAAACATTATCGATATTGAAAACTTCAAAGGCACACTTGCACAATATACCTAGATATGGATGCATATTTTATCATTTTGGTATAAAATGTGTATGCATAACTATGAATTGGTACTTTGTGCAAGAACTTGTAATGGTCATATCTGCACTGCTGAATACAACCATTGCTCCATGATCATTGCACTTTTGCATAACTATATATGTCAAGATTGGCATTGGTTTGTACTCCCTCCGTCCTATAATGTAAGACGTTTTTTGATACTAGGACAGAGGGAGTGACAGTTTACAAGACAATGAAAATTGTCTTTTAAAATTCTTCCTCAAATTCTAAATGCACTCTCTTTGTATATGTTCAACTACATTCTTCAGCATAATTTGAGATATTTTTTCACGTGAATTCAAATCTTCATCAAACTTAATTTCACAAAGATTAGCGAAAACCCTCTCACATTCTACAGGGAGAAGCAGGACCTCATCGACGTGTTCCAGCAGCTCTACGCGCTCCGAGGCCGTGGTTTCAGCTGCCTTAACCAGGCGCTCCTCACGCTGCTGCCCAAGCGCGCGGACGCTCGCTGTCTTGGAGACTACAGGCCGATAAGCCTCATCCACCTCGTCGCCAAGATCTTCGCGAAGGTCCTCTCGCTGCGTCTCGCGCCCAAGCTCAATGCCCTCGTCAGCGTGAACCAGAACGCGTTCATCCCTGGACGCTCGTTGCATGACAACTTCGTCCTCGTCCGACAGTCCGCGCGCCTACTCCATCAGCTCAAGGCCCCCCTGCTTGCTGTTGAAGCTCGACTTGGCACAGGCCTTCGACTCGATCAGCTGGCCGTTCCTCTTCGAGGTATTGCGCCAATACGGATTCGGCAACCGTTTCCTGGACTGGCTGGCCATTCTGCTTTCGTCGGCCAGCACCAAGGTGCTCCTGAACGGCAAGCCTGGCCCGACCATTTGGCATCACTGCGGGTTTCGACAGGACGACCCCCTCTCGCCCCAGCTATTTGTCCTCGCGGTCGACACGCTTAGCCGTCTCCTTCGCCGAGCCACCGAGACGGGCATCTTGCAGCAGCTTCAACCGCGGCGCCCGATCCCGGCCGTCTTGCTATATGCGGACGATGTGATCCTATTTTGCCACCCCACTCCGGGCGGCACCATGGCAGTGAAAGGAGTCCTGCAGCTCTTCGGACGCGCGTCGGGCCTCCAGGTGAACTTCCTGAAGAGCTCTGCCACACTCATCTGCTGCGACGCCGACGACATGGCGCCCATCATCGCGCACTTGGCTGCCCCATCGTGGACCTGCCTATCACATATCTTGGCATCCCGCTCACGATCAAGCGCCCATCCGCTGCCCTGCTCCAACCGGTGGTTGACAAAACTGCTGGCATGCTGCCTACCTGGAAGGCGTGCCTCATGAACAAGGCTGGCCGCCTTGCTTTTGTCAAGGCCGTGCTCAGCGCCATCCCCATCCACCAGCTGCTGGCGCTAGCACCACCGAAGCGGATCATCAAGGCGCTGGAGAAGATACAGAGGGGATTCCTTTGGGCCGGACGCGCCGAAGCCAACGGCGGCCACTGCCATGTCAACTGGCGGCGCGTCGCACGGCCAATCTTGCTTGGAGGACTTGGTGTCCACGACCTCGAGCGCACAGGCCTCGCCCTTCGCACACGTTGGCTGTGGCTAAGCCGCACCGACAGCGCCAGGGCTTGGAGTGGTCTTGACCTGCAGTTCTTCGCCGACGAGCGCGCCTTTTTCTTTGCCTCGACCACCATGCAGATAGGCAACGGCCAGCTCGCCTTGTTCTGGGAGGACTGCTGGATTGACGGACGCTCCGTCAGCGAGATCGCGCCGGCGTTATACTCTTGCATCCCCAAGAGACGCCGCAAGCTGCGAACGGTGGCGGATGGCCTTCAGGCCAACAATTGGGCGCGCGACATACAGGGCAACGTTGGGATTCAAGAGATCAGCGAGTACCTGCAACTCTGGCACATGATTGAGCACACAACGCTCTCCGCCGAGCCAGATCATCTACTCTGGAAGTGAAGCTCCAAAGGCACCTACACCGCGCAGTTCGCCTACCTTGCCATGTTCCACGGATCCACCGCATGTGATGCTTGGAAGCTCAATTGGAAATGTTGGGCGCCGCCCCGGGTACGCTTCTTCCATTGGCTCGCCCACTTAGACCGGTGTTGGACTGCTGACCGCCTCGCCCGTCGCGGCTTGCAGCACCCCGCGTGCTGCCCACTTTGTGACCAGGCGCCGGAGACCCTCTAGCATCTCCTCCTCGTCTGCCCGTTCTCCCGGCAGGTATGGTATGAAATCCTGAGCTGGCTAAGGGTTCCCTGCAACCCACCTGATGGCGAGCCATCAACCAACACCTAGTGGCTCTCCGTGCGGCAGCACACGCCCAAGCCTATGCGCAAGGGCCTCGCCTTGGCGACACTACTCATTCCTTGGATGCTATGGAAGCATCGGAACGACTGCGTCTTCGACAGAGCCAGCCCTTCTATAGCTACGCTACTGGATAAAATCAAAGAGGAGGCGACCCTTTGGGCCAGAGCCGGAGCGTTGGGCCTGCGTGCCCTCATTCCCCAAACCTAGGATGTACATTAATTGCAGCACCCTCACCCTGTATAACTGCCTCCTAGGAGGATGTAACTGAAACCCCTTCCTTTTCAATGCAATGAAATGCAAATCTTCTGCATTTTCTCGGAAAAAAAAACATTCTACAGGGAGTTCTGAAAGACTAAGTTTCCCAGAAAATCTTTTCTTGACGACATTATGCATTCCTTTGGTCCTTTTGAGTAGAGGTCGTATCAATTGTGTAAAAGAATCATGATAGGTAGCATTCCATTTTTTCCAAAAAACTTATAGGTTTACCATCCGTTGTCCTCAAGATTGTACTCGCACAACAAGTCAAGCCACTTGTTGTTGAAGTAAAACTCTTCGTACACGCATCTTTAAAATCAGGTACAAACTTCTCATGATGCTTATGATACATGTGCATTAAGATAAATGTGTCACAAATAAAGACGATGGTTTGTATTTCAGAATATATAAGTTGTTGCCCATGCCATGGCCGCATCTTGATTAATGAAAATATGTTTGGATGTTTGCTTAACATTGACAAAAGGTCTCAGGTAGACAAACATAACAGAGCAGACCCAAAAGTTATTGTCAGTTTATGTTGGAACAAAATTTCGTTCTTTATGCAGTGGTTAAATGCCCCAATCGATTTTGTCATCGATAATTGAAACAATGGGAAGTACATACAAGTCACAAAGAATTTAACACAAATAGTAGAAATAACTGAAGAAGACATCATGTCCAACGGGCTTCTGAGTTTCTATTCACTACCTACTATCTAACAAGGAACCAGCTAAAACTCTTGAAATGTACTACAAATTAGAAGGAAAAAATGACCCATTCACACTAACGCATGAGGTAGATACAAAAGAAGCCCATTGGAATTGGATAAACTACTTTGGAAAAAGGCGACGACTAAGTGATGTTGTACAACTACTTCAAAATTCATTTGTTTTTCCCCGAAATAGGATGTTTTGTACCTAAATTTCCTAAAAACTATGATGTCAAACGATGTTAGCTTCAATTATGATAGCTTACAAATTTCTTGTTCATAATTTCAATCATTTTGCAATTGTCTACAACATCTACAACACCAAATTTCTTGTTCATAATTTCAATCATTTTACAAATTTCAATGATCCTTAAGTCGAACTTTATAGTTTTGACCAAATTATAGAAAGAAGTATCAACATCTACAACACCAAATCAATATCATTAGACATCATGAAATATATTTTCACACTATTTATTTGGTACAGTATAATTTGATATATTTTTATATGAAGATGGTGAAATATTATGAGTTTAGACTTAGGACAAAATATATCTGAGAGAGTAATAACCAGCCACAACAATTAACATGCAAGCTGTTCTTGCATGATTCTCTAGCAAGTATGTGTCCGTCCTAGTTTACATGTCATCCTTGTATTTCGAGTTTTAATTACATTGACAGTGACCCACATTTCATTGGTCAGACTGATGGTCATACTTGAACCTCAAATGTGCAGGCACCATGTAAACTGCGACGGAGGGAGTATATATTGTATTAATAGAGAAACAGGATAGCTAGAACATGAGCGTTGAACTGAACAAAGATGATGATTACATTGAATGATCCAGTGATTCGTTTCAAGCTCAAGCTCTATGACAAAGCAATCAAGTGACATAAATCCATATTTGAAGAGAACTTTCCAGAGGGAAGACACAAATTCCCAGTTTAGTTATCTATCAAATGTTTCTATGAAAAAGAAAAACTACGACAGTGTAATGATACAACAACTTATGTACAGTGTAACAATGGTGTTGCTTCATACTCCGTGGGAGTAGCATTGTTGATGTGCCAAATGAATGGCTTTGAAAACTCAGGGGGTCGGGAATGAATGATCATTTCTTCTCACGAAACAATTCAGTGTGCATAACCCTCACCCAAACCAATATACCTTCCACAGCAAAACTAAAAACACCCAATGGAATAGATTATACAGATGAAATAAATACAGATACTATCAAAACTAACCTTCCACTATTTTCAGCTCCCGGAAGTGGAAGTTACTTTGAAGCAGTCAATATTGCACAATTTAACCGACCTCATCATCCCTCCAAAGCTGTCACACAATTCATTGCAAGAGTCAAGAAGACAAGACAAGCATATGTCCTGTAACAGGAATCCACATTAAACAGTAAAACAAACAGAGTGCATGTAAGAATATACAGACCGGTCAATGCTTTTCCGTGGCTTATCAGATTGATCCACACTAGCCCGTGGTTTGTCAGGATGATCTACACTCTTTCTGCCTTTATCCTTCCTATCTATGCTGCTCCTTGGTTTCTCCCGTCGGTCTGTACTCCGCCTGTGATCAGTGCTTGACCTTGATTTGTCCCTCACATCCGTGCTTTTTCTTGAACTCTCCATACTTTCAGATCCTGTTTCAAGATCTGAAGGGCCTGAACTTTCTGGAGATTCATCTTTCAGTGGTGGGGACTTCTCTATGGCTGTGACGAACTTCTTTAGGTGCTTAATGTATTCGGGATAGAGTTCCAAATTACAATGGTTCCCACCTTTGACCCACAAAGGCTCATACTTCACTTTGGACAGTTCCCACAGTGCTCTCCCATGAGAACAGTCAACAACATCATCAGCCGTACCCTGCAGATGAAATAGTTTTAATGCCATAAATAGGTGAGGGAATATTGATGTTGCTATGGAACAGGCATCTCTTCCCAAAACACCATAATCAGAAATTGTTAAATTTCCGTCCAAGGAAAGAGTTGTACTCTTCAAAAGGAAAGGACAGTCACATAGGCATTACAACAGTACAGCTATGTTGAACTTAATCTATCGCTTTACATGTGATTGTTTTACTAATTACATTATATGATGCCAAATGAATATTCTTAAAACTTATAAGACCGGTGAGTGAATAGGTGAACTGGCTGTTGGACAGGCAAACCAGCAGGTTGACCGATGAAGCAACAGCCTGGCGGCTGGGGTCATCGGTTCGGTTTTTAGAACTGTGCTAGAAGCATCTAACTTGAAACATATTTGAAGAGAATGGAGAAAACAATATAGAGATAATCAAATCTAAAAAGGGCTCCAATCCATCCCCGCGCCACCAAACTGGTACGGGACCAACTATTGATTTCCTTTTCATAGGAGGAAAGAACACCACCAAAATTAAAATACAAAAGCATTTCATGTCATATGGAGTTTTAAGACCTTTAGGGAATCTTGCTGTCACTAGAATACTCACATGGATTACTAACACGGGGCATTTGACCAATGTAACTTTGTCAATGTTCTGCAAACAAAAATATAGGGATCAGATCAAGGAAAAGATGAAACTGAAAGAAACAAAGTAAAATAATCACCTTATATATGTCAAACCAGTATGTATGTTTCACAGGATACATTACTCTCAAGCCAGACGAAATTGGACTATGTAGAACCACTGCTCTCAAATGAGGCAAACGAGATGCCAAATCTAAAGTAGGGCCACTGCCAACTGATTGACCATACAGAATGATGTTTTCCTCGGAGGCCCCATAAGTTTCTATGAGACACCTATAAGCGGCCTCTATGTCTGCATAAGTGTTCTGCTCACTTGGCTGCAGAATCAAATAGAAATAAATCAAGTCAGCTATGCAAACCGATGGTAGCTGAACCTCTTAAAACAGAAAGCAAAGGGGAAGAGGAGAGGAAAAGTACTTTCCTAGAAAAAGATTGAGTCTATACCTTCCCAGATGATTGCCCATATCCAGAATAATCATAACTGTAAAAGTGGGAAAGAATATACTTCATTAGTTACTGTGTGAAGCCAAAATGGGTATTAGGATCAGTGAAATATATGTGACACTGCCAGCAGGATCATGACTGGTAAGTATCAACTATCAACAGTATCAAATGGAAGAACATACATATCATAAACACAAACACAGAGCTTAAATCAAGTACAGTAATATATAAGAATTCTCCTTGAAATTTGCATGACCTATTGTAGCTGCCACGCGTCAAAGCAACAACTGGTCTACTCTATATTATAAGGTCAAGGAAACTAGAGATAGACCCTTTGGAAAGTCAAATATGCAAACAGATGAAAGAAAGGACAAACTGGCATTGGAGCTATAAGACAGATACAAATGGTGTTCACTACTCAACTGAAAAAAAAATGGCTACTCAAACAAGATAAGCTGGAGACACGATAGAGCAATTGTTCATTGCTCCACACCACACGATTTGAAACTGGGTATGCCTAATATCAACTGGACAACTCAATTAATCTAACCAGTAAACAGCTCATCTGGCAGTCTATCAATTATAAACATAGTAACTGATCAGGAGTGCCCAATTCCCTCATCAAAAGCCTGACCCACTCAAATGAGTAGATGGAACAGAAGCTACCAACAAAAGCTCCTTCATTTATTCACTACTACCTACAATAGTTCTAATCAAAGTGCCCAAGTGGGAATTCATTACTTTATCAAGAACAAACCAAATTACCCCCCCCCCCCGGGGGGGGGGGGGGGGGGTATCCATTAAACAGAAGAACGAAACAAATCTATAGCTAAAACTTCTGGACAAACCTAACCAATTTTGCAGGTACAACAGAAACGATAACTATAATAATTATACAAGAATCTAATTAGAAGTGAAGTAAAAAGAAAGTAAAAACCCTGTCCTCATCGTTAACAGTATAAGATCCCTATACTAGGAAAAATAAATATCCAAACGGAGCAAACAACAATGATGCAAACCTTTTGTTTTTTTATTTTTCCGCACGGCAAGAAACTTAATATTGGTAATAAAAAAGAACATATGAATGTGCCAATGAGGCATTCAGATTGTGGCCAAAAATGGCGACCACCAAACTACATTCCGACACAATGGATCTTCAGTCCTTACCAACTGAATTATTTAAGGTAGGATCAGAAGATTCACAATTCAACACTAGAATCCAAATGTTTCATTTTGCGTGCACAGATACGAGAATTTTCAAACGACTCTAGCAGTGACAATGACATAAAGTAGACGTTCCCACCACTGACTAGCACAGCACACTAACATCCAAACTTTCCAATCAGTCCTAAATCCTCTAACATTTATTAGAAAAATAATGATCGACTTCAATCAAATCAACCAATTATTGACCAGACTGGCCTAGTCTTCGGACCACCCAGCCGATAACAACGGCCTCGCAGACATTCCCATGGGTTCAACAACCTCAATCAAATCACAAAAGTATCTAACGACTAATACTACTTTCCATGAAGGCGTGGATGCACAACCAACCGCCAGCACGACCTTGAAGATTGAACTTCCATCGACGTTTTACGGAACAACAGGGCCCAAACGTTCCTAAGCATACCCCAACAAGCAAAACCCAAGCAGTCAAGTTCTACTAAATCCAATTCCTTCCACCCTACTAATCGAGCAACCTGACAGTAGCAGCACCGTAATTCATAGCGAAACATTACTAACAGATGGGAGACGTACGCACCCCATGAGGTTGACGTTGAGGTGTGAGCTGAGCTCGACGAAGAGCTCGTACATCTGGCCCAGGTCGGCGGCGTTGCCGTGGGAGTAGAGCAGCGTGAGGCGCGCCCCGGGCTGGCGCACGTACATGGCCACCACCTCCGAGCCGCGCTTGGTCGGCAGCCGCCGCGCCTCCACGCCGCCCCGCCGGGGCACCCCGCTGAGCTCCACCACCGCGCCGTCCGCGGCCGCGGCCGCCGGCGAGGGCGGGGGCTCGACGCCGTACGACGGCGGGGAGGGCGGGAAGAAGGCGAAGCGCGCCGCCACCGTGGAGGCGACGGCGCCCATCGCCGCGCTCGCCGGCCGCTAGGGCTGGGATTCGGGGAGGCGGGGGCGGGGGCGGCGGAGGCCGAGGAGGAGGAGCGGGGAGGGTGGAGAGATGCGGGGGCGTGGCGAGTTCGGTATTTTAATGGGGGCGGCTCCGTCTTCGCGGAAGCTGCTGCGATCGGAGGGGAAAAGGGAACGGGGACAGCGGCGGAGGTGGTTTTGTTAAGCTGCGGGTGGGGCCTCCCGGTCGAGTGGTGGTTAGAGTGGCTAATGATCCCAGCCAGATCAAGGGTTATCATTAGGGCTTTGGAAAAAAAAAGTTGTCATTGGGCTCTTGAGTGGTGGATCATGTGTGTTTGTGGCTAATTTGGAAGAGTTTAGGGCGTGTAACGAAAATTTGGTCACCATGCGATGTAGCCAAGACGTTCCCGGTGAGTCGACGCATTCCCTCGCCTCCGATCACCGATCCGACGGTCGGGTGGCGCGGACCTTATTTTTCCCTCTCGGTGTTTGTTTGTTTTCTTGTGTTTTTCGTCGCTTTCTTTCTAGAGAGCGGCAGCATGGTGGTGAAAAGGTAGGCGTCTTTTTTCAACGTCGATGTGGAGCCAGTGAAGGTGCCTTATGGCGGGTCTGGTTGTCTAGATTCCATGAGGTTTTGTGTTCCTACTCTATCTTCAACCATGTCTGTCAAGTTTGGAGTACGTCTCTAGTCGATGTTTAAATGGCTAAGCCTTGGTCTCATCGTTGTAATTGAGTTTCTAATGCATTGTGTAAAGCCTATAGGTGGCGATTCAAGTATGTGTAGTTCATATTGGTAGCTAATATCTTCTTTTTTTGAGAATCACCGGGGGGAGCTCCCCACCTGAATATATTGCTCAAAACGACTGCCAGAGCAGCAGAAACAATTTACAAAGGCACGGTGCATCATGCAGAGAGGTAGGTACGCCACGAGGAGACGTCCTCCTTGTCACCCGTATCAACAAGACGATGTGACCAAAGATCTAAGTCTGCTACTAGGTTCCTAACAGTTATTACAGAACATTGATCAACATTTCTAAAGAGCATATCATTTCTCGCGGCCCATATGGAGGAAAGTAGTGCAAGAAGGACGAAAGGCCATGCGTTCTTGGGCAGGTGGTGAGGCAGTGGAACGTCCCAAAGTTCATTGAGGTCTTCATCTTGAGGCAGAATGCCAACTCTCTACCAGATTCTATTGGCGAGGGGGCAAGAGATGAAGAGGTGAGTGGAGTCTTCCGGTAGCGTGGCACACCGTGTGCATAAGTCCGAGGGGATTATGTTCTTCTGGGTAAGGTTCACGGCGGTGTTTAGGCGATCCTTAAAGAGTAGCCAAGCGAAGATCTTGATCTTGCGTGAAGCCTTGGTGTTCCAGATGAGGGGAGCAATGAGGTCCGTTTCTGGCCTTGCCATAATGGTGCCGTAAGCTTGCTTGGTGGAGAATGTTGGAAATATGCCCTAGAGGCAATAATAAAAGGATTATTATTATATTTCCTTGTTCATGATAATTGTCTTTTATTCATGCTATAATTGTGTTATCCGGAAATCGTAATACATGTGTGAATACATAGACACCAACATGTCCCTAGTAAGCCTCTAGTTGACTAGCTCGTTGATCAACAGATAGTCATGGTATCCTGACTATGGACATTGGATGTCATTGAGAACGAGATCACATCATTAGGAGAATGATGTGATGGACAAGACTCAATCCTAAACATAGCACAAGATCGTATAGTTCGTTTGCTAGAGTTTTTCCAATGTCAAGTATCTTTTCCTTAGACCATGAGATCGTGTAACTCCCGGATACCGTAGGAGTGCTTTGGGTGTACCAAATGTCACAACGTAACTGGATGACTATAAAGGTATACTACGGGTATCTCCGAAAGTGTCTGTTGGGTTGACACGGATCAAGACTGGGATTTGTCACTCCGTATGACGGAGAGGTATCTCTGGGCCCACTCGGTAATGCATCATCATAATGAGCTCAAAGTGACCAAGTGTCTGGTCACGGGATCATGCATTACGGTACGAGTAAAGTGACTTGCCGGTAACGAGATTGAACGAGGTATTGGGATACCGACAATCGAATCTCGGGAAAGTAACATACCGATTGACAAAGGGAATTGTATACGGGGTTGCTTGAATCCTCGACATCATGGTTCATTCGATGAGATCATCGATGAGCATGTGGGAGCCAACATGGGTATCCAGATCCCGCTGTTGGTTATTGACCGAAGAGCCATCTCGGTCATGTCTACATGTCTCCCGAACCCGTAGGGTCTACACACTTAAGGTTCGGTGACGCTAGGGTTGTAGAGATATGAATATGCAGTAACTCGAAAGTTGTTCGGAGTCCCGGATGAGATCTCGGATGTCACGAGGAGTTCCGGAATGGTCCGGAGGTGAAGAATTATATATAGGAAGTGCTGTTTCGGCCATTGGGAGAGTTTCGGGGGTCACCGATATTGTACCGGGACCACCGGATGGGTCCCGGGGGTCCACCGGGTGGGACCACCCATCCCGGAGGGCCCCATGGGCTGAAGTGGGGAGGGGAACCAGCCCATAGTGGGCTGGTGCGCCCCCTTGGCCCACCCCCTGCGCCTAGGGATGGAAACCCTAGGGTGGGGGGGGGCGCCCCACTTGCCTTGGGGGCAACTCCACCCTTGGCCGCCGCCCCCCTAGGAGATCCAATCTCCTAGGGCCAGCGCCCCCCCTTGGGGAGCCTATATAAAGGGGGGGAGGGGCAGCCGCATCCTTGACTCTTGGCGCCTCCCTCTCCCCTGCTACACCTCTCCCTCTCGCAGAAGAACGGCAAAGCCCTGCTGCGGTGACTGCTGCATCCACCACCACGCCGTCGTGCTGCTGGATCTTCATCAACCTGTCCTCCCCCCTTGCTGGATCAAGAAGGAGGAGACGTCACGCTGACCGTACATGTGTTGAACACGGAGGTGTCGTCCGTTCGGCGCTAGGATCTCCGGTGATTTGGATCACGTCGAGTACGACTTCCTCATCCCCGTTCTTTGAACGCTTCCGCGCGTGATCTACAAAGGTATGTAGATGCAATCCGATCACTCGTTGCTAGATGAACTCATAGATGGATTTTGGTGAAACCGTAGGAAAATTTTTGTTTTCTGCAACGTTCCCCAACAGTGGCATCATGAGCTAGGTCTATGCGTAGTTCTCTTTGCACGAGTAGAACACAATTTGTTGTGGGCGTAGATGTTGTCAACTTTCTTGCCGCTACTAGTCTTATTTTGCTTCAGCAGTATTGTGGGATGAAGCGGCCCGAACCAACCTTACACATACGCTTACGTGAGACCGGTTCCACCGACTGACATGCACTAGTTGCATAAGGTGGCTGGCAGGTGGCTGTCTCTCCCACTTTAGTTGGAGCGGATTCGATGAAAAAGGTCCTTATGAAGGGTAAATAGAAGTTGACAAATCACGTTATGGCTTTCACGTAGGTAAGAAAACGTTCTTGCTAGAACCCTATTGCAGCCACGTAAAACTTGCAACAACAATTAGAGGACGTCTAACTTGTTTTTGCAGCAAGTGTTTTGTGATATGATATGGCCAAAGTTGTGATGAATGATGAATGATATATATATATGTGATGTATGAGATGTTCATGCTATTGTAATGGGAATCACGACTTGCATATCGATGAGTATGACAACCGGCAGGAGCCATAGGAGTTGTCTTTATTTTTTGTATGACCTGTGTGTCATTGAGAAACGCCATGTAAATTACTTTACTTTATTGCTAATCGTGTTAGCCATAGTAGTATAAGTAATAGTTGGCGAGCAACTTCATGGAGACACGATGATGGAGATCATGGTGTCATGCCGGTGACAAGATGATCATGGAGCCCCAAGATGGAGATCAAAGGAAGCTATATGATACTGGCCATATCATGTCACTATTATTTGATTGCATGTGATGTTTATCATGTTTTTGCATCTTGTTTACTTAGAACGACGGTAGTAAATAAGATGATCCCTCATAATAATTTCAAGAAAGTGTTTCCTCTAACTGTGCGCCATTGCGACAGTTTGTTGTTTCGAAGCACCACGTGATGATCGGGTGTGATAGATTCCAATGTTCACATACAACGGGTGTAAGACAGATTTACACATGCGAACACTTAGGTTGACTTGACAAGCCTAGCATGTACAGACATGGCCTTGGAACACAGAAGACCGAAAGGTCGAGCATGAGTCGTATAGAAGATACGATCAACATGAAGATGTTCACCGATGTTGACTAGTCCGTCTCACATGATGATCGGACACAGCCTAGTTAACTCGGATCATGTTATACTTAGATGACTGGAGGGATGTCTATCTGAGTGGGAGTTCATTGAATAATTTGATCAGATGAACTTAATTATCATGAACTTAGTCTAAAATCTTTACAACATGTATTGTAGATCAAATGGCCAACGTTGTCCTCAACTTCAACGCGTTCCTAGAGAAAACCAAGCTGAAAGACGATGGCAGCAACTATACGGACTGGGTCTGGAACCTGAGGATCATCCTCATAGCTGCCAAGAAAGATTATGTCCTACAAGCACCGCTAGGTGAAGCACCTGCTCTCCCTGCAGAACAAGACGTTATGAACGCTTGGCAGACATGTACCGATGATTACTCCCTCGTTCAGTGCGGCATGCTTTACAGCTTAGAGCCGGGGCTCCAAAAGCATTTTGAGAGACACGGAGCATATGAGATGTTCGAAGAGCTGAAAATGGTTTTTCAAGCTCATGCCCGGGTCGAGAGATATGAAGTCTCCGACAAATTCTTCAGCTGTAAGATGGAGGAAAACAGTTCTGTCAGTGAGCACATACTCACTATGTTTGGGTTACATAACCGCCTGACTCAGCTGGGAGTTAATCTCCCGGATGACGCGGTCATTGATAGAATCCTTTAGTCGCTTCCACCGAGCTACAAGAGCTTTGTGATGAACTTCAATATGCAGGGGATGGAAAAGACCATTCCTGAAGTATTTGCAATGCTGAAATCAGCAGAGGTAGAAGTCAAAAAGAAACATCAAGTGTTGATGGTGAATAAAACCACTAAGTTCAAGAAAGGCAAGGGTAAGAAGAACTTCAAGAAGGACGGCAAGGGAGTTGCCGCGCCTGGCAAGCAAGCTGCCGGGAAGAAGCCAAAGAATGGACCCAAGCCCGAGACTGAGTGCTTTTATTGCAAGGAAAGTGGTCACTGGAAACGGAACTGCCCCAAATACTTAGCGGACAAGAAGGCCGGCAAAACGAAAGGTATATGTGATATACATGTAATTGATGTGTACCTTACCAGTACTCGTAGTAGCTCCTGGGTATTTGATACCGGTGCAGTTGCTCACATTTGTAACTCAAAGCAGGAGCTGCGGAATAAGCGGAGACTGGCGAAGGACAAGGTGACGATGCGCGTCGGGAATGGTTCCAAGGTCGATGTGATCGCCGTCGGCACGCTACCTCTACATTTACCTACGGGATTAGTTTTGAACCTCAATAATTGTTATTTAGTGCCAAGTTTGAGCATGAACATTGTATCAGGATCTCGTTTAATACGAGATGGCTACTCATTTAAATCCGAGAATAATGGTTGTTCTATTTATATGAGAGATATATTTTATGGTCATGCTCCGATGGTGAATGGTTTATTCTTAATGAATCTCGAGCGTAATGCTACACATATTCATAGTGTGAGTACCAAAAGATGTAAGGTTGATAATGATAGTCCCACATACTTGTGGCACTGCCGCCTTTGTCACATAGGTGTCAAACGCATGAAGAAGCTCCATGCAGATGGACTTTTAGAGTCTCTTGATTACGAATCATTTGACACGTGCGAACCATGCCTCATGGGTAAAATGACCAAGACTCCGTTCTCGGGAACAATGGAGCGAGCAACCAACTTATTGGAAATCATACATACTGATGTGTGCGGTCCAATGAGTGTTGAGGCTTGCAGTGGTTATCGTTATGTTCTCACCCTCACTGATGACTTGAGTAGATATGGGTATGTCTATTTAATGAAACACAAGTCTGAGACCTTTGAAAAGTTCAAGGAATTTCAGAGTGAGGTTGAGAATCAACGTGACAGGAAAATCAAGTTCTTGCGATCAGATCGTGGGGGAGAATACTTGAGTCACGAATTTGGCACACACTTAAGAAAATATGGAATAGTTTCACAACTCACGCCGCCTGGAACACCTCAGCGTAATGGTGTTTCCGAACGTCGTAATCACACTCTATTAGATATGGTGCGATCTATGATGTCTCTTACCGATTTACCGCTATCATTTTGGGGCTATGCTTTAGAGACTGCCGCATTCACTTTAAATAGGGCTCCGTCGAAATCCGTTGAGACGACACCGTATGAATTATGGTTTGGGAAGAAACCTAAGCTGTCATTTCTAAAAGTTTGGGGATGCGATGCTTATGTCAAGAAACTTCAACTTGAAAAGCTCGAACCCAAGTCGGAAAAATGTGTCTTCATAGGATACCCTAAAGAAACTATTGGGTATACCTTCTACCTCAGATCCGAAGGCAAGATCTTTGTTGCCAAGAATTGATCCTTTCTAGAGAAGGAGTTTCTCTCGAAAGAAGTAAGTGGGAGGAAAGTAGAACTTGATGAAGTATTACCTCTTGAACCGGAAAATGGCGCAACTCAAGAAAATGTTCCTGAGGTGCCTGCACCGACTAGAGAGGAAGTTAATGATGATGATCATGAAACTTCAGATCAAGTTGCTACTGAACTTCGTAGGTCCACAAGGACACGTTTCGCACCAGAGTGGTACGGCAACCCTGTCTTGGAAATCATGTTGTTAGACAACGGTGAACCTTCGAACTATGAAGAAGCGATGGCGGGCCCGGATTCCGACAAATGGCTGGAAGCCATGATATTCGAGATAGGATCCATGTATGAAAACAAAGTATGGACTTTGACTGACTTGCCCGTTAAGCGGCGAGCCATAGAAAATAAATGGATCTTTAAGAAAAAGACAGACGCGGATGGTAATGTGACCATCTATAAAGCTCGGCTTGTCGCTAAGGGTTATCGACAAGTTCAAGGGGTTGACTACGATGAGAATTTCTCACCGGTAGCGAAGCTGAAGTCCGTCCGAATCATGTTAGCAATTGCCGCATTCTATGATTATGAGATATGGCAAATGGACGTCAAAACGACATTCCTTAATGGTTTCCTTAAGGAAGAATTGTATATGATGCAGCCGGAAGGTTTTGTCGATCCTAAGAATGCTGACAAGGTGTGCAAGCTCCAACGCTCGATTTATGGGCTGGTGCAAGCGTCTCGGAGTTGGAACATTCGCTTTGATGAGATGATCAAAGCGTTTGGGTTTATGCAGACTTAGGGAGAAGTCTGCGTTTACAAGAAAGTGAGTGGGAGCTCTGTAGCATTTCTCATATTATATGTAGATGACATACTTTTGATGGGAAATGATATAGATCTTTTGGACAGCATTAAGGCCTACTTGAATAAGAGTTTTTCAATGAAGGACCTTGGAGAAGCTGCTTATATATTAGGCATCAAGATCTATAGAGATAGATCAAGACGCCTCATAGGTCTTTCACAAAGCACATACCTTGATAAGATATTGAAGAAGTTCAATATGGATCAGTCTAAGAAGGGGTTCTTGCCTGTGTTGCAAGGTGTGAAATTGAGCTCAGCTCAATGTCCGACCACGGCAGAAGATATAGAAGAGATGAGTGTCATCCCCTATGCCTCAGCCATAGATTCTATTATGTATGCCATGCTGTGTACCAGACCTGATGTAAACCTTGCCGTAAGTTTGTTAGGTAGGTACCAAAGTAATCCCGGCAAGGAACACTGGACAGCAGTCAAGAATATCCTGAAGTACCTGAAAAGGACTAAGGAAATGTTTCTCGTTTATGGAGGTGACGAAGAGCTCGTCGTAAAGGGTTACGTCGACGCTAGCTTCGACACAGATCTGGATGACTCTAAGTCACAAACCGGATACGTGTATATTTTGAATGGTGGGGCAGTAAGCTGGTGCAGTTGCAAGCAGAGCGTCGTGGCGGGATCTACATGTGAAGCGAAGTACATGGCAGCCTCGGAGATAGCGCATGAAGCAATTTGGGTGAAGGAGTTCATCACCGACCTAGGAGTCATACCCAATGCGTCGGGGCCGATCAAACTCTTCTATGACAACATTGGAGCTATTGCACTTGCCAAGGAGCCCAGGTTTCACAAGAAGACCAGGCACATCAAGCGTCGCTTCAACTCCATTCGTGAAAATGTTCAAGATGGAGACATAGATATTTGTAAAGTACATACGGACCTGAATGTAGCAGATCCGTTAACTAAACCTCTCCCTAGAGCAAAACATGATCAACACCAGAATTCCATGGGTGTTCGATTCATCACAATGTAACTAGATTATTGACTCTAGTGCAAGTGGGAGACTGTTGGAAATATGCCCTAGAGGCAATAATAAAAGGATTATTATTATATTTCCTTGTTCATGATAATTGTCTTTTATTCATGCTATAATTGTGTTATCCGGAAATCGTAATACATGTGTGAATACATAGACACCAACATGTCCCTAGTAAGCCTCTAGTTGAATAGCTCGTTGATCAACAGATAGTCATGGTTTCCTGACTATGGACATTGGATGTCATTGATAACGAGATCACATCATTAGGAGAATGATGTGATGGACAAGACCCAATCCAAAACATAGCACAAGATCGTATAGTTCGTTTGCTAGAGTTTTTCCAATGTCAAGTATCTTTTCCTTAGACCATGAGATCGTGTAACTCCCGGATACCGTAGGAGTGCTTTGGGTGTACCAAACGTCACAACGTAACTGGATGACTATAAAGGTATACTACGGGTATCTCCGAAAGTGTCTGTTGGGTTGACACGGATCAAGACTAGGATTTGTCACTCCATATGACAGAGAGGTATCTCTGGGCCCACTCAGTAATGCATCATCATAATGAGCTCAAAGTGACCAAGTGTCTGGTCACGGGATCATGCATTACGGTACGAGTAAAGTGACTTGCCGGTAACGAGATTGAACGAGGTATTGGGATACCGACGATCGAATCTCGGGCAAGTAACATACCGATTGACAAAGGGAATTGTATACGGGGTTGCTTGAATCCTCGACATCGTGGTTCATCTGATGAGATCATCGAGGAGCATGTGGGAGCTAACATGGGTATCTAGATCCCGCTGTTGGTTATTGACCGGAGAGCCATCTCGGTCATGTCTACATGTCTCCCGAACCCGTAGGGTCTACACACTTAAGGTTCGGTGACGCTAGGGTTGTAGAGATATGAATATGCAGTAACCCGAAAGTTGTTCGAAGTCCCGGATGAGATCCCGGACGTCACGAGGAGTTTCGGAATGGTCCGGAGGTGAAGAATTATATATATAGGAAGTGCTGTTTCGGCCATCGGGAGAGTTTCGGGGGTCACCGGTATTGTACCGGGACCACCGGATGGGTCCCGGGGGTCCACCGGGTGGGACCACCCATCTCGGAGGGCCCCATGGGCTGAAGTGGGGAGGGGAACCAGCCCATAGTGGGCTGGTGCGCCCCCTTGGCCCACCCCCTGCGCCTAGGGTTGGAAACCCTAGGGTGGGAGGGGGGGCGCCCCACTTGCCTTGGGGGCCACTCCACCCTTGGCCGCCGCCCCCGGCCCTAGGAGATCCCATCTCCTAGGGCCGGCGCCCCCCCTTGGGGAGCCTATATAAAGGGGGGGAGGAAGGGGCAGCCACACCCTTGACTCTTGGCGCCTCCCTCTCCCCTGCTACACCTCTCCCTCTCGCAGAAGAATGGCGAAGCCCTGCTGCGGTGACTGCTGCATCCACCACCACGCCGTCGTGCTGCTGGATCTTCATCAACCTCTCCTATCCCCTTGCTGGATCAAGAAGGAGGAGACGTCACGCTGATCGTACGTGTGTTGAACACAGAGGTGTCGTCCGTTCGGCGCTAGGATCTCCGGTGATTTGGATCACATCGAGTACGACTTCCTCATCCCCGTTCTTTGAACGCTTCCGCGCGTGATCTACAAAGGTATGTAGATGCAATCTGATCACTCGTTGCTAGATGAACTCATAGATGGATCTTGGTGAAACCGTAGGAAAATCTTTGTTTTCTGCAACGTTCCCCAACAGAGAAGTCATGACCCTTAAGGAGGAACCGTTGATCTTCCTCTGCCGAAGGCGCAAAGTCCTGCAAAATAGCCAGAAGCGAAACCAGCTCTGTCTCTGCAGAAAGGGAGGGACGATTACGGAGGTTTGTTTCGATACTGAAACGCAAGATGTTAGCCACTTTCACCAGCTGCAGTGTTGAGTGTGAGAAGAGGTGTGGGTAGGTGGTAGCTAGGGGTTTTGGGGTGAGCCAGGTGTCTAACCAGAAGTAAGTGTGTGTTCCATTGTTTGTTAAAGCGAAGGAAATTGACCGTAGGGTTGGGATTTGTTGAGCAATCATGCGGCATAGGAAAGAGGTTTGGGGGGCCGAGGAGACTAGGGCATTGGGGTGTTGGAGCTCTAGCCAATCGAGCCACGGTGATGGTGTGGATGAGAGGGCTTTGACGGCAAACTTCATTAGGAGGCAATTATTTTGAACCTGTAGATTTTTCAGCCCTAACCCACCGAAGTTTTTAGGCGTGCAAACGTTTTTCCACGCAATCAGGCATTTGGCTCCTGAGCATTCATCCTCACCAGCCCAAAAAAAGGATCTTCTCAGGGAATCAATGATTTTGAGGGTTTTTTGGGGATGCGAAAGACAGACATGAAGTATGTAAGCAAGGAGTCAAGAACAGCCGAGATGAGGATGAGCCGATCGCCTCTGTCTAGGAGCTTGGCACGCCAACCACTGAGAACTTTTCGGGGTCATTCGATTAATGGGGCGAAGGCAGTGGATGGAGGCTTGGTCGGAGCGAGGGGAAGTCCAAGATAGGTTTGGGGAAGGAGGGCATGCATGCAGTCCATGGCAAGGGCAGTGGTGACAGCTAGGCTTTCATTTACGTGCAAGGTCGCTAGGGTTGTTTTGGAGAAGTTTATGGTGAGGCCAGTAGCTTGAGCGAAGTTCTGAAGGATTTTTTTGAGTGTGGCAGCTGCGGCGGGAGAGGCGGCTGCGATGATCAACGTATCGTCTGCGTATTGGAGGATGGTAGGGGGCATGTGGGAAAAGATGGGGTGATGGAGATCGGGATTGGTGCTTTGTAGAATAAGTTGCTGGAGCAGATCAACTACTATTAGGAAGAGATAGGGGGAGGCCGGGTCGCCCTGACGCAAACCATTCTTGCATGGGATCCAACGACCTGGAATGCTGTTGAGGAGGATGGCAGTCTTGCCAGTATGGAGGATATTTTGAATCCAACCACGGAAAGTTTGGGAGAAGCCACGGACAGCCAGTATTCTGTCTAGGGCATTCCAGGCAACCGAATCAAATGCTTTTCTGAAGTCAAGTTTGAAGATCATGGTTGGGCGTTTGCGAGAGTGACAAGAGCTGATAAGATCTGCTGCGAAGACGTAGTTTTCAGCAATGTTCCTACCAGTGATGAAGCCAGTCTGATTACCATGGACGAGCTGAGAGATGAAGGGTTTGAGGCGCGAAGTTAGAACCTTGGCGACAGCTTTGATCGGGCAGTTTTGCAGGGAAATTGGTTTGAAGGCGTCAGGTGAGGGTGAGGAGGCAGATTTTGGAAGTAGAGCAATATGGGCCCAATTTAGACGCTCGGTGTCTGCCACACCTTGGTGAAACTATGTGAAGAAGGAGAGTATTACCTGCTTGATAGAGGGCCAGAAGGTTTTATAGAAAGATGGGCCGAAGCCATCGGGGTCGGGGCTCGCTTGTGGGTTCATTTGGAAGAAGGCCAATTTGATCTCATCTTCAGTGAAAAGTGCGTCAAGGGCATGAAGACCAGGTATGGGATGAGGGTAGATCGTTGCGAGATCAAAAGGCCAAGTTGTGGAGACAGTGGAGCCGACGAGCTTGACAAAAAAATCTCATAGGATGTCAGCTTTTTGCTGATGCGAGGTAAAAACCGAGCCGTCTCGAGTGAGGGAGAAGATTTTGTTTTTTCTAAGCCGTTGGGAGGCGGACATGTGGAAGAACTTGGAGTTTTCACCGCCATGAATTGCTATGGACACTTTGGCACGCCATTTCCAGTAGGACATTTTTTCTAGAATAGTGCTTTTTAGGAGAGAAATGATGATCTGACGTGTGAGTTGTTCTGGTGGGGAGAGAGGCCTAGATTCTTCTATGTGGTCGAGAGCAGAGATGGCAAATTTGCAACGTGATTCGCGGAGGGGGCGGGAAGGCGCGAGCGGGCCCATTTTTTAAGCGTGGCCCGGGTTTGCTTGAGCAGAGTGGTGAGGGAGGCGGCAGAGTTGGGCGGAGAAGTGGGCCGATGTGAGGCCCAAACCAAGGAGATGATATCTTGGCAGGGCTGCAAATTGGCCCGGGAAGATTCGAATTTAAAGAAGTTTGAGCGTGGGATAGTTGTGGTGACGTGGATGATGAGGGGGACGTGATCAGACGTGAAGCGCGTGAGGGATGTGAGTGAGGAGTTGGGGAAAGCATCAGCCCAGGCTAAGTTGAAGAAGGCGCGATCGATGCGTTCTATGGTGGGTGTTGTTCTGTTGTTAGACCAAGTAAATTGGCGTTCTAGAAGTGGTAACTCGATGAGAGCAAGTGTATCAATTATTTGATTGAAAGCGTTGGCCTCTATGTGTCTGAAAGCATCGTTGTTTTTGTCTGAGGGAAACCGTAGGAGGTTGAAGTCACCTACGAGTAGCCAGGGTGAACCATCTGGTTGGGCGATAGCTAGAAGTTCATCGAAGAATTGTTGCTTGAGCGCGCGTGAGGAGGGGGTGTAAATGTTAGTGATGGCTATGTTACGGTCAGTTGCCGTTGATTGCAGAAGCAGAGTTGAGGAAAAAGAGAGGTAAGAGAAGGAGATCACTTGAAAGAAGGCAGAGTTAACGACAGAGATGGTGCCACCCGCAGTGCCTACAGCAGGTAAGTTAAAAACTTGATCAAGCTGACGGGGCATGAATGAGCTTAGTTTTGGATCCGGTAGCGTGTCAAGTTTGGATTCTTGTAGTAGGGCGATATGTGGATTGATAGAGATTAGTTCAGAGAGGATGTTAGAGCATTTATCATGGTCACCAAGTCCACGTACATTCCATGAACATATAGAGAAGGTTGCATTACTTATGAGAAGGTTGCGTACACCTGGGTTTTTAAGTCCGAACTACAACAGGTACACGGTAGCAAAAGGTACATCGCGTCATTAGAGCAGTACATGGTCTGGCGATCACATTTGAGGGTCCAAAAGTACAGAGACACTACTAAAGAGAGTAAGGTGCGGGCAGTTGGCAGCGGCGTGGAGTCGCCCCCCGCAGAGCAGAGCAGAGCTGGCGTGCTGATCATGGAGAATCTTCAGCACCGGAGGCCGAGTCGTCAGCTTAGAGGATGGCATCGACCTAGCCATCATCCGCCCCGCAAAGCAGGGCGATGGCAGTAAGATCTTCAGCTGAGGCCGGTGGGCCATCGGAGACGTCAAGGCGAGCCTCATGGATGGCGCGGTCGATAGCCGTGCCCACGTCCGCGGCAGATAGGCGAGCTGCCTTGGCCTTGACCGCCTTGGCGAGCATAGGCGAGTATCGGGCCTCCTTGCCGGCGAGCCGTGCGCTACGGTGCAGCTTTTCCTTAGAGCAGGACTGGGCACGGGCCGTCTTACGGCGTTCCTTGCGTATGGTACACTCATGGGTGTCCAGATCATGGACAGGCAGCGCTGCATCAGGGTTTTTATGGGTCAGGGCGGTTGAGGTAGTATGTAGAGGAAGTGATTGAGTGGGAGACTGGGGGAGTGGGACATTACCAGCAGAACGGGACGATTCGCCAGCCGAAAAGGTGAAGTTGGGGACAGTAGCCATGTTAGAAGCCTCCGACACAACCGCCGTAAAGGCAGAGGTGTCAGAGGGAGTGAGCAGTCGAGCAGGCGGTGTAGCGTCTGCATGGATCGAGGGCGGTGGTGGCGGGTCCACAGCCCCGACCAGCGGCGAAGGCCGGATGACAAGAGGGCCCGAAGAGCCCCCCACTGGTGCATGCACCACGTCCATGGACCTTGGCAGGTCTGCATGCAGGAGCGGAGCATGCATGTCCTCGGAGCCGGCAGAATCGTCGCCAGAGATGACAAGGGGCTGGTGCACAGAGCCAGGTGGAGGCAAAGGAAGGGGAAGGGCAGAAGCAATGGTGGCATGGCCAGATGGGTCCGGTGCCGCAGGTGCGGCGCCACTGACAGCCACAGGTCGTGTCCCACCGTACGTGGGATCGGCATGCCAGCCAGCACGAATGGCAGAGATGATGGGGGTGAGATGCTCTGGGGAGGCGGGTCGTGGGGAAGCATGCCGAGAGAGAGGGGCAGAGTCTCCATCAGAAGAGTCGCCACCGAAAGGATTGGCGCCATCGCCGTGGTGCCAACGTGAGATTTCAACTACTTTGGCTATCTTGATTTCGTTGATGGGAGGGAGCTGGATGATGATGCCGGGCGGGGCTGGCTTGCCGGACTGGAGCATGACCAAGGCGAGAATAGAAGTGTAATCAATGCCATGCAGGCAGAAGTCATCAACGGCACATACGTCGCCGAGGAAGGCCAAGGCGAAGCGAATGCCGTTGTTGTGCCAAAGCTCGTGCGGGAACTCGGATACCTCGATTTCGGCTAGGTCGGTGAAGATAGCAATGGAGCGGTCGACGTGCTCGACCGGCTCGATGATGATGGAGTTACCCTCGAAGTCTATAGGGCTGCGGCGAACGACATCATTGCGGGCAGAAGGGGTGTGGAAGGTGAGGCAAGCAACCCAACGCCATGAGCCACCCATGATGAAGGTGGGGTTGCCGCACGTAAGCTGGATGGCACGACTGATGAGTGGAGTGGGGTTGGGGTCAGGTGTTCGGAGGTGGGCAAAGGCGAAGCGGCGTGGGCAGTGCACTAGGCAGGGTGGCGTGGCGGCGAGAGGCATGTCTCCATAGGGAGGCATCGGTCCGGCATCACGGAAAGGGCGAGGCAACTTATCATTAGAGTCAGACTCAGATACATAGGATGCGGCTGTGGTGTGCTGGGAGGCAATGAACACGTTGGCAAGGTGATCTCTGAGTTCCTGGGTGTCGAAGGGGGGGGGAGTGTGCGTGCATGGGGTCGTGGGGTGGGGTGGTGGGAGTGGGGGGAGGTGCTGATCGAGGAGCGTGGCGGCGAGTTGGGAGGGAGTGGGACGCCATTGGCGCCAATAGGGATGCCGTGGAGGATAAAGGGGGACGACACACATACAACGAGGAAAGGCTCGGAGAGGATGACGGGGATCTGCCCGATCATGAGGGTGCGTGGATCGGCAGCCGTAGCGGACGATGAGCTGCCGGGCTCCATACTACGTAGGCAGAAGGCTGGGTTAGGGTCGGAAATAAAAGTATTTGGTAGGGGAGGGAAGAAGGGCCAGATCCGTCGGTACCTGCAGTCGCGGCTACGGTGGCCATTCCGCCAGCAGCGGGCGCAGCGGACGGGATCACGGCAGAGCTCAACACAGTGGTCTAGGGCGAGGCAGCGGAAGCAGCGGCGTCTCTTTTTGGCAGATGGAGGTGGGAGGGAGTGAGGATGAGGAGGGAAGAGCCGTCGTGGAGATATATAGGGGGGCGAGGCAGCGGCGCACTGCGGCTATGTGGACCGGAGAGCAGCACGTCTCGATATGTGGGCGTCGTGGAGCAGGTGGACCGAGCATGCAGTGTATCCGTTGTCAGAGCGGCGAGATCGTTTGCGTGTGTCAGCGGTTGAGGCGACAGGGGGGGTGAGGCATGGTGATGGAGGGCTTAGGTAGGGTTTAGAGGCGATGATTATGGCTAGATGCTGGTCAGGGATAGAGGGGGGTGCAGCAGAGGTGCGGTAATGCAGGCGAGCACGTGAGGTCGCGTGAGATCGTTGGTTCCCAATGCGAGATTCTCTCTTGGCTCGATCACCCGGGCGGCGCGTTGGCGCCCGGATTAGACGCACGTGGGTCAGGTGGGGTGTCCAATTTTGGCACAAATAGAGAGACCAATGGGGGTGTATTGGTTCCTGTGCGCAGCTCGCCCGCATGCGCGGCATCAATTGGTACGTACGGATCTTTTGTAGGATTTGCTCTGTCGGGGGACGCAGCAGCCCTATCATTGTGCATGTTGTGGGGACGCAATGCATGCAGGGTAGACCGGCCATGCAGCGATGCCGTGGACACGAGGGTCGGTCGTATCAGTGCATGGGGTGGCTGGTGGTGATGGGTGTAAGGCCCAAGTATGGACCCAGGGCATGTGGGCAGCGAGGAGAAGGAGAGGGAAAAATAAGATTGTGGGAAGCGGCTGCAGTGGGCAACGGCTAGATCGAGTTGGTCAAAAAGAAAAAGACGAAACCCATCAAAGTCAAGAGACCCCAACTTGAGAATTTCAAATTTGACCGGGCGGGAGGAGACGCTAGATTTAAAAATTAGATCGTGAACCTTGATTGTGTGGAAATCTTGTTGAACGGAGAAACAGTGGTTTAGGGCTGATTCCACTAGTAGTTCATTAGGTTTGACAGTGATTGGCATGAAAGTAATCTAGAACAGATGTGTATGGTGAGTGTAGTGCACATGAGGTGGAAGCTGATTAAAGCAACTAACATTTAGCATGCGGTAAAAGAAACTAATACCTGGCCGTTTGCGTCTCACCTTAGGCAGATCCAGAGTTGAAGGCGCTGGTGGCAGTGATGCAGAGACGACCGACAACAAAGAGGAAGACGTGGAACCAAGCGACAAGGGCATGGCATCATCACTAAGAAGGTGTCGGGCACCACTCATGAGCATAGGCCAGGGGAAGCGGATCAGCATTCTCCTCTTGCGGTAGTCACCCATGGAGGCGATCAGTTTGGCTACTGCGGGCGATGCAACGGTGAAGGAGAAGCAGGAGTCTCCATCGTCAGTGACCTCGAAATGGAAGTAGGAGTCCCCAAACAGATGAGCGAGGACAAGGGCCATGATCGTGGCGTTGAGAGTGAAGGGAAATTGGATTACACACGCGTACATTCGGCAGCCATGAGGCTGATAGCATGAACGGGCGGTAACATGGGAACGTAGTTGTGACCAAGCCACAGCTTCGAACTGAAGACCCAGGTCATCTGGGATTTGGAGCAACTGGGCAAGCGTCATGCATGTAGCGGCAAAGTGTGGTGGAGACGGGAAGGAGGGCAGAGTCCTAGCAAAAGAGAAGGAATAATTGCGGAAGTGGAGAGTGGTTTGAGCGAGGATGATCTCAGCCACGCGCGCAGACGCGACGTGGAAACGGAAGACCAGAGGAGAGCATTGTGCAACGAAGAAGTGAGCAGCAGAGCCACCCAGGACAGCCTGGAGCAGCGCAGCAACAACAATGGCGTTGAGGTGTCGGTTGGAGTGGCCGAAGGCGATGTATAGCGGTGAGGCGAGGTGAAGGGCCGGTGTGGTGATGGCGAGGCGGAGGTAGTAGGAGCAGTCATCTTCAAACTCCAAGCCCATGGCATTGCCGCAGCCGAGGAAGCAGTGGAGTGCTACTTGCCCGGCCTTGACATAGGGTAGGTCGAAGAATGGCGAAGGTGGTGGAGCCACAGATGATATGAGCTCGTCTAGGGGGTTTGTGGAAAGGGATAGATCAGAAGCAGGGGTGCCCGGCGGGTTTTTGGTGGCCGGGGCGTCGCCGGGGGCCGGTGGGGTGACCGACAGGGAGGGTGGAGCGGGGGCGGGAGCGGGAGCGAGAGCGAGAGCCATTCTCTCTCCTTCTCTCGCGAGCGGTAACTAATATCTTATTTGTCATCTATTTGTATTTAGTTGTCATGTATCTAATTATCACATATTGTTTACTTAATAACTATGTGTCATATGTATGTTTCTTGATCTACAACGGAAGTGGTCATTATTCATATCAAGGGCTTATATGGTTACTAGTAAGCTTGCACGTGTAACACACGTAGTCTCAAGAATTTCATTAATGTTATGATTATCCAACCTTGGACCTGAGCAATAAAGGCATACCAAACATGCTCTTTTTGTCAACATTGGTTAGATGTTCAAAACATCATAAGCAACTTGACAAATCATAGCAGAAAATAAAAACATACTCCCTTCGTAAAGAAATATAAGAGCATTTAGATCACTATATTTCTTTACAGAGGGAGTACTATCTTAAACTAAAAAGCTATATGTGAGGCGATGCCCAGTTTCACCAGTTAGTTTCTTATCATGTGTCTTGAAGATTGAAAACATCACTGTTCCAAAATATCCTTCACTATTTAACAAAATATTCAGGAGATCACAAGTACAATGACATGTGTAAAAAGCACAGGGCACTACCACCCTTGACTCCTACATTTGCACTTCAGCAACATGAAAAAACCGTAAAAGATCAAGAAGGCGGTAGTCCATCCCACCACATCATGCAGAATTGCTATTTTTCGATAGTATTTGATGATAGCATCTCCTCCAGATTCACACCAGCCTTGCTGCAAAAAAGCGGAAAGAGTTTTACTTTTCAAATACCAAGCCATCTACACAAAGCCAAACTAATAGACAAATAACAATATATTCGTACATTGCAATTCACCTTGCTACTATTGCTATCTCAATCAAAGAGTTTTTGCACATGATAGTAACCGTGCTCCTTAGGTTTCTTCTATGCACGGTATCAACCCTGTAAACATTTGTCGCTCCTTGCTGCTCTAAATGCTGAAGCTAATCCCATACTCAGCTCTAATATGCTTTCTACAAGCCCTATGAATCTGTATGTGTTGACATATAACTACAAGATAAAACGGTACTCAGTCAAATCACATTAAGATGCAATTCATTCTGCAAGATTGTTTAGTGAACTGCTCCTAGCAGTCTATTCTACATGCATTTACAAGCAACCCTAACGGATCAATAAGTCCACAACCTATATATAGCATACACTACGAAGGTGGTTAACAAAATAAGTAGATTCAATTACTCACTCAAGCTCAATAAAAATCTCCTCGTGATTCTCAGTATGGAACACATCATATCAGTATCTTTACAATATTGGTAGTTAGTAGCAGCCACTAATTCAACAATACCAGCCTGCAACTCAACAAGTGTTTACTCATGTCATCTATCTATTTGAGAAAATACAATGACGTCAGCACAAAAATGACTTCAAAATATGGATAATCTTGCATTACAAGAGGGCGTGAGCTGATAGTGCCAACGAAAAAAGGAGGACACAATCTAAAATCTTCCTGCACTTGAATATAAAGCAGATTGCACTTGAATATAAAGAAGATTGAAGTGTCACCTGCAGAAATAGCAACATGTTGATCAGTAAAAATAACTTCAACAGAAATCAAATGTGAGGAACTGAAAATGGCTAAAACAAAAATGAACAGTCCCAACATATATAACTAACAAAGAAAATGGCGGTGGAAAATAATAATAATAGGTAAGTCGTGCGTTAACACTGCAAAAAGAAATTTACAAGATAAAAGAAGAAGTATCAAAGGCTTCATAGAATTTAAAGGTTGCGCGATTTTGTTCCCGAATGCACAAGAGAATTGCACGTCGTTCCACAAAGATAGAAAGAGACAATCCAGCATACATCAAGAATTACATGAGAACGCGTCGGTCTAGCCACGGAAAAATTAAATCCGTAAATGGGTTCCCTCACTAGTAGAAAACAGGGCTATGATCCAGGCCGGCTCAGCCCATTAGTCCCGGTTCAGTCTAGAACCGGGACCAATATAGGCATTGGTCCCGGTTCGTGAGCCCAGGGGGCCGGCCGGGCCACGTGGGCCATTGGTCCCGGTTCGTCTGGACCTTTTGGTCCCGGTTGGTGGGACGAACCGGGACCAATGGGCCTCGCTCCTGTCCCACCACCATTGGTCCCGGTTGGTGGCTTGAACCGGGACCAAAGGCTTCCCTTTAGTCCCGGTTCATGTCATCAACCGGGACCAATGAGGTGCCTATATATACCCCCTCGCGCAAGAGCAGAGCACAGTGCTCTGTTTTTTCTGGCCGAGGGGGAGAGGGCTTTGTGGTGCTCTAGCTCACCTCCTATGCACATGAGGTGTTCGATGGAATGCCCGAGCCACACTACTTAAGCTTTCTCCTCTCGAAGCTCGACCTCCAAGCTCCATTTTCCTCGAGATTTGTCTAGATTTAGCGGTCCGTCACGCCCCGTCCCCGTCTTCACCGCCGTCGATCACCCGCGCCGATCTCATCACCGACACCACCGTGGTGAGCCTCTTGTTCTTATCTTCTTTCTGAAAGGAAAAATATTCTTACTTGTATGTTTAGATAGATACTTGTATCATTTTCTTACATTTATTATTGCATCTTATATAGTGCGATGGTTTTGGTATCCGCCCCCGTCGGCCCTCGTCCTGTCTATGATTCGGATTTGGTATGTATATTATCTTTATAACTATTGGTTCATTTATTGTTTATGAAAATTATGCCGACCAACGTGACATAGATTTTATTTATCTAGGATGTATGTGAATCGGAAATGCCAACCGACCCTATTGTCGAGAGGTTAAATTTAGTTGAAGAAGAAAACAATTTGTTGAAGGAAAAAATAAAAAAAATTGAGGAGGAGAAGATGATATTGGAGTTGCATGTTGCGGATGTCGTCGATGATCACAAGATCAAGATGGATGCAATGCGCTTGAAGATTAGAAAGATTAGAAAATATGCCATTCATACCGAGGCTTGGTATCATTATGCCGTTGGATCAATTGTTACCTTGGTTGCGATTATGATCGCATTTGTTTTCGCATTGAAATGTTTTACATAGTTTCAATGTATGGTTTAATTAATTAGATGCTCTGGAGAGCTATATGTTGTTAGATGAGAACTATGTATGCACTTTGGTTTTAATGTGATGATGAACTTCTATTAATTTGGACACTTAATTATATATAATGCACGCAGATGAACCGGCAATGGATGTACGGTGACAGACACACCCGCGAGTACATTAAGGGCGTGCATGAGTTTCTCGATGCGGCTGAGGCAAACAAGCAGAATGGTTTTATGTGTTGTCCATGCACTGAATGTGGGAATACGAGGTCTTACTCTAACCGGAAAATCCTTCACTCCCACCTGCTTTACAAGGGTTTCATGCCACACTATAATGTTTGGACGAGGCACGGAGAAATAGGGGTTATGATGGAAGACGGCGAAGAAGAAGAGTACGATGACAACTATGTGCCCCCTGAATACGGTGATGCTGCAACGGGGGGAGCTGGTGAAGATCAAGAGGAACCAGACGATGTGCCCAATGATGCTGCCACGGGTGAAGCTGCTGAAGATCAAGAGGAACCAGACGATGTGCCCGATGATGATGATCTCCGCCGGGTCATTGTCGATGCAAGGACGCAATGCATTAGTCAAAAGGAGAAGCTGAAGTTCGATCGCATGTTAGAGGATCACAAAAAAGGGTTATACCCCAATTGCGAAGATGGCAACACAAAGCTCGGTACCGTACTGGAATTGCTGCAGTGGAAGGCAGAGAATGCTGTGGCTGACAAAGGATTTGAGAAGCTACTGAAAATATTGAAGAAGAAGCTTCCAAAGGATAACGAATTGCCCGACAGTACATACGCAGCAAAGAAGGTCGTATGCCCTCTAGGATTGGAGGTGGAGAAGATACATGCATGCCCTAATGACTGCATCCTCTACCGCGGTGCATACAAGGATCTGAACGCATGCCCGGTATGCGGTGCGTTGCGGTATAAGATCAGACGAGATGACCCTGGTGATGTTGACGGCGAGCCCCTCAGGAAGAGGGTTCCTGCGAAGGTGATGTGGTATGCTCCTATAATACCACGGTTGAAACGTCTGTTCAGAAACGAAGAGCATGCCAAGTTGATGCGATGGCACAGTGAGAACCGAAAGAAAGATGGGAAGTTGAGAGCACCCGCTGACGGGTCGCAGTGGAGAAAAATCGAGAGAAAGTACTGGGATGAGTTTGCAAAGGACCCAAGGAATGTATGGTTTGCTTTAAGCGCGGATGGCATTAATCCTTTCGGGGAGCAGAGCAGCAATCACAGCACCTGGCCCGTGACTCTATGTATGTATAACCTTCCTCCTTGGATGTGCATGAAGCGGAAGTTCATTATGATGCCAGTTCTCATCCAAGGCCCTAAGCAACCCGGCAACGAAATTGATGTGTACCTAAGGCCATTAGTTGAAGAACTTTTACAGCTGTGGAATGGAAACGGTGTACGTACGTGGGATGAGCACAGACAGGAGGAATTTAACCTTAAGGCGTTGCTGTTCGTGACCATCAACGATTGGCCCGCTCTCAGTAACCTTTCAGGACAGACAAACAAAGGATACCACGCATGCACGCACTGTTTAGATGACACTGAAAGTATATACCTGGACAAATGCAGGAAGAATGTGTACCTGGGCCATCGTCGATTTCTTCCGACCAACCATCAATGTCGAAAGAAAGGCAAGCATTTCAAAGGCGAGGCAGATCACCGGAAGAAGCCCGCCATGCGCACCGGTGATCACGTGCTTGCTATGGTCAATGATTTACACTACGTAATCTTTGGAAAGGGTCCCGGTGGACTAGCTGTTCCGAATGACGCTGAGGGACACGCACCCATGTGGAAGAAGAAATCTATATTTTGGGACCTACCCTACTGGAAAGACCTAGAGGTCCGCTCCTCAATCGACGTGATGCACGTGACGAAGAACCTTTGCGTGAACCTGCTAGGCTTCTTGGGCGTGTATGGGAAGACAAAAGATACACCTGAGGCACGAGAGGACCTGCAACGTTTGCACGAAAAAGACGGCATGCCTCCGAAGCAGTATAAAGGTCCTGCCAGCTACGCTCTTACGAAAGAAGAGAAAGAAATCTTCTTTGAATGCCTGCTCAGTATGAAGGTCACGACTGGCTTCTCGTCGAATATAAAGGGAATAATAAATATGCCAGAGAAAAAGTTTCAGAACCTAAAGTCTCATGACTGCCACGTGATTATGACGCAACTGCTTCCGGTTGCATTGAGGGGGCTTCTACCGGAAAACGTCCGATTAGCCATTGTGAAGCTATGTGCATTCCTCAATGCAATCTCTCAGAAGGTGATCGATCCAGAAATCGTACCAAGGCTAAGGAGTGATGTGGCGCAATGTCTTGTCAGTTTCGAGCTGGTGTTCCCACCATCCTTCTTCAATATCATGACGCACGTCCTAGTTCATCTAGTCGACGAGATTGTCATCCTGGGGCCCGTATTTCTACACAATATGTTCCCCTTTGAGAGGTTCATGGGAGTCCTAAAGAAATATGTCCGTAACCGCGCTAGGCCAGAAGGAAGCATCTCCATGGGCCATCAAACAGAGGATGTTATCGGGTTTTGTGTTGACTTCATTCCTGGCCTTAACAAGATAGGTCTCCCTAAATCGCGGTATGAGGGGAGACTGACTGGAAAAGGCACTCTTGGAAGAGACTCAATAATATGCAGGGACGGATATTCTTGGTCTCAAGCACACTACACAGTTCTACAGAACTCTACCTTGGTGACCCCGTATGTCGATGAACACAAGAACAGTCTGCGCTCCAAACACCCGGAGCAGTGCGACGACTGGATTACATGTGAACACATCAGGACTTTCAGCAGTTGGTTGGAAACACGTCTCAGAGGTGACAACACTGTTTGTGATGAGTTGTACTTGTTGTCAAGGGGACCATCTTTGACTGTATTGACTTACAAAGGATACGAGATAAATGGGAATACATTTTACACGATCGCCCAAGATCAAAAGAGCACCAACCAAAACAGCGGTGTCCGCTTTGATGCAGCAACCGAGAGCGGAAAGGACACATATTATGGTTACATAGTGGACATATGGGAACTTGACTACGGACCTGATTTTAAGGTCCCTTTGTTTAAGTGCAAATGGGTCAATCTGTTAGGCGGCGGGGTACAGGTAGACCCACAGTACGGAATGACAACAGTGGATCTGAAAAATCTTGGGTACACTGACGAACCGTTCGTCCTAGCCAATGATGTGGCACAGGTTATCTATGTGAAGGACATGTCTACCAAACCGAGAAAAAGAAAAGATAAGGAAGCGAATACATCATACGATGAGCCAAAGCGCCACATAGTTCTTTCAGGAAAAAGGGACATCCTGGGAGTGGACGGCAAGACAGACATGTCTGAAGATTATGAAAAGTTTCATGAAATTCCTCCCTTCAATGTCAAGGCTGACCCAAGCATCCTGATAAACAATGAAGATTATCCATGGTTACGGCGCAATAAGCAAATGACACAAGCGAAGAAAAAGTGAAGACTTTCTCCCGCAACTATTATGATGATACCATGCCAAATTTGTAACAGACGAACATGCTACCATTGTCCGTTTTGTACATGCACATGCTATGTGGGTGAAATTATGATACCATCCCAACTTTCAACTTTTTCAGAGTTCATTTGAAATGCTTTCATGTCTTATGGTTCGAAACTTTGATACTTCGAAAGTGATTGTCCATTTTGTACACGAAGTGCATCAAGTTTTTGTCGTAAGCCTCTCTACTTTTTGGAACATGCTATGTGGGTGAAATGATGATACCATGCCAACTTTCAACCTTTTCAGAGTTCATCTTGAAATGCTTTCCAATTTTAGTCATTTAGCTCAAAGAATGAATTAATAGCAAACAGAATGAACTACAAAACTTTTATGAAAATAAAAACAATCAATTAAAATATTATGTTATGATCAACTAAAATAAAACTATAATATTCTTCAATAGCAAAAAGAATATAATTTTTGTGACCTAAAATCAAACTATAAGTATTTAATTGTAAGTATAAATAAAAAATAAATAGCAAAGAAGAAAAAAAATTCTATTTTTATACTAAAGTTATTCATAAACTAGTGATTCACACAATTTTTAAAAATTCAAATTTAAATTATTCAAAATTTAAAACTAATGGCACTAACAGAAAGTTTATAATTTTTGTGACCTAAAATCAAAAAGAAATCACTAAAAAACTATAAGTATTTAGTTGTAAGTATAAATAAAAAATAAATAGAAAAAAATTCTATTTTTATAGTAAAGTTATTCATAAACTAGTGATTCACACAAATTTTTAAAAATTCAAATTTAAACTATTCAAAATTTAAAACTAATGGCACTAACAGAAAGTTTATAATTTTTGTGACCTAAAAGCAAAAAGAAATCACTAAAAAACTGTAAGTATTTAGTTGTAAGTAGAAATAAAAAATAAATAGAAAAAAAATTCTATTTTTATAGTAAAGTTATTCATAAACTAGTGATTCACACAAATTTTTAAAAATTCAAATTTAAACTATTCAAAATTTAAAACTAATGGCACTAACAGAAAGTTTATAATTTTTGTGACCTAAAAGCAAAAAGAAATCACTAAAAAACTGTAAGTATTTAGTTGTAAGTAGAAATAAAAAATAAAAAACCAAAAAATGTAGAAATAAAAAAGAAAAAACCAAAAAAAATGCCTCCTACTGGGCCTCCACGGCCTGAATACGACTAGAAACCCTACATGGGCCAGGATTCAGGCCCGCAGAAGGCCCAATAGGCCCACAGGCAGTAGCAAGTTTAGGCCCGAAAGCCTGCATTAGAGAGGAGCTCGAATGGGGAGGCACACCAGCGCTTATAAACCAGTGCCGGCGCCCTTCAGCTAGCGATGTGGGACTAAACTTTTGGGCGCGGGGCAGCACAAGGCCATTGGTCCCGGTTGGTGGCACCAACCGGGACTAAAGGGGGCATTGGTCACGGTTCGTGGCACCAACCGTGACCATTGCCCCCCTTTAGTCCCGGTTGGTGCCACCAACCGGGACCAATGGCCTTCGCTTCCCGCCCTTTCGGCTGCTGAAAATTGGCCTTTGGTCCCGGTTTGTCGCACCAATCGGGACTAAAGGGAGCATTAGTCCCGGGTCGTAGCACGAACCGGGACCATTGCTCTGGCTATATAAGCCAACACTTGTGAAATTTTGGCCAACCGCCTCCCATTCGCCCCGACGCCCCCAGGCCGTTCGTCGTCGTCATCGCCGCCCCGAGCCCGTCGTCGCCCCGCGCCGTCGCCCCGCCCCGCCGTCGCCCCGCTCCGGCCCGCCGTCGCCCCGCCCCGCCCCGTCGCCGCCCCGAGCCCGTACGTCGTCGCCCCGAGCCCGTCGTCGCCCCGCGCCCGCCGCCGTCGCCCCGCCCCGTCGCCGCCCCAAGCCCGCCGTCGTCGCCCCGCCCCGTCGTCGCCCCGATCCCGTCGCCGCCCGAGCCCGTCGCGGCCCCGCCCCGTCGTTGCCCCGCACCGGCGCCGATCCTTTAGGTTGATGATGTTGATGATATGATGATATGATGATATTTTTTTCTGTTGATGATATGATGATGTTTTTTTTCTGTTGATGATATGATGATGTTTTTTTCATATATGCATTTTTTCATATATGTATTAATTTTTTAAGTTGTTAGTAGATATCGATTTTAGGTTAGTGCATTTTATCACTGATTTTAGGTTAGTTGAGCCTCTTTAGCGCATTTTATGTTTGTTGCATTTTAGGTTAGTGCATTTTATGTTAGTGGAGAGGAAAAAGTAAAATAAGGAAAAGTAAAATAAGTAGAGAAAGAAGGAGAAGAAGAAGGAGAAGACGAGGAGAGGAAGAAAAGGAAGAGGAGAAGAAGAAAGGAATAGAGGAGAAGAAGAAAAAAATAGAAAAAAATTCTATTTTTTCTTCTTCTCCTCTATTCCTTTCTTCTTCTCCTCTTTTTTTTCTTCGATCTTCTCCCCCTCCCGATAGGAAAGTTTTATATAGAAAGTTACAATTTTAGAAAAGTTTTATATATGCAAAAATTACAATTTTAGAAAAAGAAGGATAGGAAAGAAGAAAATAAGAAGCGGAAAGAAAGAAGAAGAGGAGAGGAAAAGAAGAGGAGAAATAAATAAGAAGAAGAAAAAAGAAGAAAAAGAAGAGGAGAAGGAAGAAAGGAATAGTGGAGAAGAAGATAAAATAGAATAATTTCCTCTTTTTTCTTCTTCTTTTTTCCTCTTCTTATTTATTTCTCCTCTTCTTTTCCTCTCCTCTTCTTCTTTCTTTCCTCTTCTTATTTCTTTCCTCTTCTTATTTTCTTCTTTCCTATCCTTCTTTTTCTAAAATTGTAATTTTTGCATATATAAAACTCCCGACCCCTCGGCGATCCTCTCGAACATGAGAGGAAGAAGAGGGTCGTCTAGGGGTCGAGGGTTCCAGGGTCGTCGAGGGTTCGAGGGGTTGAGGATCGCCGAGGGGTCGAGGGAGGTTAATTTCCTAGTGTCAAAGTATTGAAGAAATCCATGCCTTCATCATTAGCCGGAAATAACCAGGGCATGTTGGTACGAAGTTCTGCAAAGTTGTTCTGGAATGGAGTCCCGGATAGAATAATCCGCCTTTTGGTATGAATTCAGCAAAGGCCTTCCAAATAGCGATATTCGGAAGGCTCTTGCTGAACTTTGTACCAAAAAGCGAATTATCCTATCTGGGACTCCGTTCCAGAACAACTTTGAAGAGCTTCGTACCATCATGCACATGTTACTTTCGCCTAATGATGAAGACATGGTTTTGTTGAATCCTTTGACACTAGGCAACCTCCCGACCCCTCGGCGACCCTCTCGAACATGAGAGGAAGAAGAGGGTCGTCTAGGGGTCGAGGGTTCCAGGGTCGTCGAGGGTTCGAGGGGTCGAGGATCGCCGAGGGGTCGAGAGAGGTTTCCTAGTGTCAAAGTATTGAAGAAATCCATGCCTTCATCATTAGCCGGAAGTAACCAGGGCATGTTGGTACGAAGTTCTGCAAAGTTGTTCTGGAATGGAGTCCCGGATAGAATAATCCGCCTTTTGGTACGAATTCAGCAAAGGCCTTCCAAATAGCGATATTCGGAAGGCTCTTGCTGAACTTTGTACCAAAAAGCGAATTATCCTATCTGGGACTCCGTTCCAGAACAACTTTGAAGAGCTTCGTACCATCATGCACATGTTACTTTCGCCTAATGATGAAGACATGGTTTTGTTGAATCCTTTGACACTAGGCAACCTCCCGACCCCTCGGCGATCCTCTCGAACATGAGAGGAAGAAGAGGGTCGTCTAGGGGTCGAGGGTTCGAGGGTTCTTCTCCTCTATTCTTTCTTCTCCTCTTTTTTTCTTCTTCTTCCTCTTTTTTTATCGGGAACGAGGGTCGTCGAGGGACATAGATGTAGTGTCATCGTTGTCGATATATACCCCCTCCCGATAGCTTACTATGATTAGGTAGCTAGTTCTACGTTTGGCACTAATATATCCATCTGTCATGTTTGAATAATAATTGCCATGTTGTAAATATTTGTAGAAACTATGGACACCGCCCTAGACGAAGCAACAAAAGAAGCGTTGTTGAGGGACATAATCGCAGAAGGAAGTGATGCCATCTCGTTGTTTCTCAACGAAACCGATGGTCTGGAAGGAGAGGGTGAACAAGCTGGCTACGGTGACCTAATGCCGGTGCAAGAAGAAGAACATGAGGACGGCTCCGGTGACCCAATGCCGGTGCAAGAAGGAGACCGTGATGACGGCTCCGGTGACCGAACCGAGTCCGGCCAGGTATATATATTAGTTAAGCCTATGCTGACTAGCTGATTGATGCATTCATTGTTTTGGTATGTACACATATTAATTAAGTCTTTGTTCTTTTTTCTAGCCCTCCGGATCGAGCACAACTTCGGTAAAGAGACGAGGCCCGAAGAAAAAGTTGAGCTCGGATGAAAAGTTTGAGATCATAGCAATCGCGCCCGACGGCCAACCTATTGAACCCCTCCGGACAAAGAGCGCATTTGTTGCTCAGTGCGGGGTTCTGGTTAGGGACAAGATCCCGATAAGCATCCAGCAATGGTTTAAGCCGGCTACAGAAGACCCTGAGGTCTCTTATGTCAATGATATGCAGAAAAATGATCTTTGGACTGAGCTGAAGTCAAATTTCACCCTACCGCCTGAGGATAATCCAGAGAACCCAGTTAAAGAGAAATTAATCAAGTCTTTTGCTCTGAAGAGGATGGCAGAACTATTCAGGAGGTGGAAGAAAGAGCTGAATAAGTTTGTCGAAAATAATGAGACACCAGAATTCAAGGGCAGATATGAGAAGATCAGAGATCACTGGCCCGCATTTGTGGCCCACAAGACATCGGAAAAGAGTCAGAAGATGTCGGCGACAAACAAGCAAAATGCTGCGAAGAAGAAGCTTCACCATCGCACGGGGTCAGGTGGCTACCTCGTAGCCCGGCCTAAGTGGTCCAAGACTGAGAATGATCTGGTTCATAAAGGGATCGAACCAGAGACAATTAACTGGCCAGACCGTTGCCGGACTTGGTTCTTCGGGGCTGGCGGAACCCTGGACCCTGTAACAGGGAAGTGCATTTGGACGAACGATCAAATGGACATACCAGTCAGTAAGCTTAAGCAGTATATCGAAGCAGCGCAGGAAGGGACGTTCTTTCCAGACAGAGAGAACGACGAGCTCACAATGGCCCTCGGGAATCCTGAGCACCCTGGACGGACACGAGGCACGCCAGGCTCCATTCCGTGGAAGGTTGGGTTTCCGGACGCAGGCGGTTACAAATCCCATGAGAGGAGGAAAAAAGTGCAGCAGACCCAAATGCAGGCGCTGCAAGCAAGGGTAGACGCGATAGAGGAACGAGAAGCAAATCGCAGCAAACGTACTGCCGAAGCCTCCCCCGAAGCTACCCCGCCATCTCAGCGCAGAAGCAGCGTGGCTTCCACCGAGCTGCTTCAGCCGGAGCATGCCTTGACGGCTCCTGCCAGCTATCCCGTGGATGCTATAACGGAGTCTCAAAATTGCCACCTTATGACGCAATGGATGAATTTGAAGGTCAAGGCGGCTGTTGGCTCTGTTTATCCTACTGAACCCGGCGCAACTTTTCACTGCCGGCCGATTCCAGAAGGATATGCTAGGGTGATGGTGGATGAGATAACGGAGGGATTTGAGGACCTCCAGCTTGACCACCCTACCGGTGAAGGGGAGACTCGGCTGGGGTCTGCTCTGAAGACTCCATGCCTATGGCGGAAGGAGCTCATCAACCTTCCGAACTGGACGCCACCGCCTCCTCCTCCTCCTCCGGCGAGTCAGGGCACTCCGCCTCCACCGCCTCCTCCTCCGGCGAGTGACGATCAGGGCCCTCGGCCGGCTCCTTCTCCGGCGCGTGGCGGCACTCCGCCTCCTTCTCCGCCTGCGCCGACGCGCCCGAGCAGCCAGCCTCCTCCTTCTCCGCCTCGTCAGCAAGGGCGGAAGAGACCTGCCGCCGCTCCAGCTGCTCCGGCGCGTCGTAGTCCTTCTCCTCCGCCTCTTAAGCAAGTAAAGAAGACAACCGCTACGTCTGCTCGGTCGGCGTCTAGCAGTACAACCAGAGGCGGGAGGACATACAGATTCGGTCCTTCTCTGAAGACTCCAGAGAAGTTACCATATGAGAGGACCCTGGAGGAGAACGCCGAGATCGCGCGAGAAGAAGTGAGGAACTTCTTTGAAGGGGTGAAAGCAAAGAAACATCCACCTCCGGAGGAGAAGGTAGATCGGGTGAAAGTGAAGCGCACTCTGGCTGCCCTGACAAAACCACCGAAGTCTGATCCGCCGAAAGGAAACTATGACCGCATTATTGGAAAGGAATTTGCCGAAGCGGAGCGGTCGGGAAGTACTGTCAGTGATCAAAGGCTGAAAGAACGACGAGCTGGGAAACAAATTGCCCAGCTCGGCGAACAAGCGAAGCAATCGTGCCCCCCGCTCAAGGTGCCTAGCCACAACGTCGCTAATGATCCGAGGATGGTGCCCGGTTATAGCAATCTTGCAGATTACCTGCCCGACGAAGTACATTATGAACCCATGGACGTGCAGATACAAAGATACGAGTACGGGAAGCCTCTCGTCAAAGATGAAAGATCTCTATCAACGATGATGCGAAGATTGCATGATTGGTACTTGAAAATCTGCAGAGACTCTGGGGGGAGGAGTACTTTGTATGTGAAAGTTAAAAAGGAGCATGACCTCGTTGGAATTGATCTGTTGCCTGTTCCATTTGAGGAGTTCTATCAGTTTTTCAATCAATTGGCCCTCGATAAAACAACGGTCGCCTGCTACTGTCTGTAAGTAGTACTACTTCTGTCATTAAGTTTCTCTATATAGCTTAGCTCTTTCATTGCATGTATTTATAATCATCCTCACTATATTATGCAGATTGAAGATCGCCGAATTGAAGAAAAGACAAGTCGGTGATATTGGGTTCATTAACACATATCTCATAGATGCAACTCAGGTTAAACTTCATGCCGCAGCTACCGAGGCCAACTTGCTACGATCGTTCGTAATAAATCAAAACAAAGATATAATACTCTTTCCTTACAACTTCAGGTGAGTGTTACTGTCTTGTGCGTATTCGGTTTCCCTTATATATTAGTCAAGGTTATAGTAATGTAATTGATGAGTTATGCATGTGTGTGCAGTTTCCACTATATTCTCCTAGAGATTAAGCTTGAGCAGGGAGTAGTAACCGTCTTAGACTCAAACGAAAAGATCCCCAGGACTATGCAGACATGACTCAAATACTCCAGAAGTAAGTTAAATCGATCATTATCCACCATATCAGCAACTTTGTTCATTTCCTGATATCAAGTAATTGTTTTCTTTGTCCGGCAGGGTTTGGAGAAAATTCACCAAAACAGTTCCGGGACTGCCGAAGGAGCTGGAATTTAGACACCCGAAAGTAAGTACTATAGTAGCATGTTCCGCGCATCTCCTAGTGATTCAAGCGCTAGTTTCATCAATACCATTTAGCATTCTTGCTTATCAGTTTGATTGACCTCTATTTCTTGTAAAGTGGTTGTGGCAGGAACAAGGGAATGATTTCTGTGGATACTACATCTGCGAGTCCATCCGCCACACGACCTGTGAGCGGGGCGGGTACTCTAACGAACAATATGAAGTACGTAAATAACAACATTCACAATTTTATTTTATTACCATCATTTGTGTTGAGTTTCATTCATTCATATATATATATGTATTGACCCCCTTCTTCAAATTAGATGTTTCGGAAGCGGGATGAACTCCTAGCACCAGCTCGCATGCGAGCAATTCAAGAGGAATTGGCGGCATTCTTTCTTGACCACGTGATCCCTGAAGACGGAGAATTCTATGTGGACCCTGAGTCCGTATGATTATATTTGTAAGAGATAATTATTGTATATATGTAGCCGGTAGTGTCAGATAGATATACGAGAACTTGTTGTTCGACCAATCTCTCGGAGAAGGAGAGGTGGTCGATATCACTTCTCTCTGTATGCATATATGTTCATGACGATCTTCTGTTTCCTTCGTTTGCTTACTAGCTAGCCAGCGTGTCTAGTCCTCTCTATACGTATGTATAGTACGTAGCGTCGACCAAGCACGGACATAAGAGAGGACACTTCTCTCTATTAATTATAGCTAGCTAACACAATATATGAAACACCTAAATTAACCCCCCAAAACCCCCAACCCCCCCCCCTTTCAAAAAAAACAAAAACCCCAGCCACAGAAATGCTGACGCGTGGATGTCTATTGGTCCCGGTTGGTGGCACCAACCGGGACCAAAGGGTCTCCTGACTGGGCTCTGCGCACTGCCCACGTGGAGGGCCTTTAGTCCCGGTTCTGGATTGAACCGGGACTAAAGGGGGGAGGTATTAGTACCGACACTTTAGTCCCGGTTCCGAAACCGGGACTAAAGGCCCTTACGAACCGGGACTATAGGCCCTTTTTCTACCAGTGCCTTTACTCCATGTTAGATCAGGGACCATTATGTCTGAGTCCAACATTCTTCCAAATGATGTTCGTGACCAGTTTTCACTTTCTTCCATCCACTTCGAAAGAACCGACGAAGATATACAAGTCATCCATCATAGGTCATGATTAAAAACAACAGAGTATATATTGAATGCGCATCACTGGAAATCCTAAAATAAATCCAGTAATAAATGTTGGTTGGTGTGATGTATTGAACAAAGGGAAGAACAATTAAGGACAAAGCACCTGGCCTTGAAATAACTGCAATATTTAAGTTGCACTGGCTGACAGAAGCAATATAACCTAATTGGTGTTAGAATTAGTCATAAGGGCGGCATAGTGCATTCACCGTGTCAACCTATTATGAAATAGATTGTCCAAGACAATCAGAAGATACATGTATAGTCTGATAACATCATACCTCTTGCCATCAAATATGATTATGCACCACATGATACTTCTATAAACATGCCTGTTGCCCTCAAAATATTACACAGTCGATTCTAGAAACACAACCTTTTTGAATTACAGTGCCCATTACTAAAACATCCATGGAAAGACACATTATTGTTTCAAAGGGTGTCATGTTGGTGTCTAATCTATATAGTGAGAAAATGTAAGCAAGATCATGAAAATCAACCAATTAGAGCTAGGATGATGACCTAAAATTTACCCGTGACTTACACCATGTTTTAGTACCAAATTTAGTTGCAAAGTTCAAAAGTTAATACATGCATGCCATATGATTTCCAAGAGATACCTTATTAAAATGGATGCCATGAGTAAGTGCATCCTGGAAGGAAATCTCTACTCCTAATGAAGCAGTTGGTAGGATTGCGTCCACGGTTTATTTTCGTCTGGTTATATTTCGTCTGGTTTATTTTCGTTCGGTTTATTTTCGTCTCATATCCCACCACCATATCTCCTCACATTGATTTTTTTATCCTCACAATAAAAACTTTCCTAACTTTTCCAAAGTTTCCTAACTAGACACGTTATAAACGGGCAGGTACCGATGGCACGTTATCAATTAATAATCTCTACTCCTAATGAAGCAGTTGGTAGGATTGCGTCCACGGTTTATTTTCGTCTGGTTATATTTCGGCTGGTTTATTTTCGTTCGGTTTATTTTCGTCTCATATCCCACCACCATATCTCCTCACATTGATTTTTTTACCCTCACAATAAAAACTTTCCTAACTTTTCCAAAGTTTCCTAACTAGACACGTTATAAACGGGCAGGTACCGATGGCACGTTATCAATTAATAATCTCTACTCCTAATGAAGCAGTTGGTAGGATTGCGTCCACAGTTTATTTTCGTCTGGTTATATTTCGTCTGGTTTATTTTCGTTCGGTTTATTTTCGTCTCATATCCCACCACCATATCTCCTCACATTGATTTTTTTACCCTCACAATAAAAACTTTCCTAACTTTTCCAAAGTTTCCTAACTAGACACGTTATAAACGGGCAGGTACCGATGGCACGTTATCAATTAATAAAATTTTGTTTTATGACAATCAATTCCAAATCCTAATTTTCCTATTGCATCGATCTTTGCCTTTTTTAAGTAGTTATTTTGATAGGGAGGGTTTAGCCACGAAAATCATCCCTCCATCGTCGGCTGCATCCCTCACCCACGTCGCTGTTGCAGGATCTTCATCCGTCATCCTGAGCAATTGCGGCGGCGATGCGGGCGAGCTTCACGATAGTGGGGAGGACCAAGCCGCGGTGGAGGCAGGTCATGCGCTCCTCACGCTCCACGAACGGAACCTGCGCACGGAGGCGGTAGCGCAGGGTAGCAGCCGGCAATGATGCGGCCGCGCTACGTGACGAGCTACGGGTCCCCCTTTGTGATGTTTTGGCATCGCTCCTTCATCGCACATCCTCAGGTTCCTCTTGCCCTTCCCTTCCTCTGTCCTCCTCTCCCATCTCTATGCTTTCACGTGCATCCAGTTTTGATTCCTCGTGTGATATATACCAAACATAGGTACGTCAATTCACTTCCTTCCCTTCCCTTCGTCCCTCAGTCCCACGCTCGTGGCGCTGAAGTGGTGGCAACAGGCGATGGCGGTGGTGTTGCTGATGGCGGCAAGGACAGCACGTGGCAGCTCCCGAAGCATGAACACGACCGCACCTCGGGCCTGCCGTCTGCCAAGATATGGGTGAGTTCTCGTGCTGCCAACCATAAACCCTCACGTCCTACAAATTCCTCAAACCCTACCGTCTTGATCCCGTCCCCGCTCTGATCCAAAGGACGATGCAGCTCCGGCCGATTGACAATGGAGGTGTGGGATCCTTCCTCTCAGCACCCACTCCTGGAAGAATCAGTGGCGTGCCACGCCGATTGAACCCCGTCGAGATCACTCGCCACGATTGCTATTCTGAAGTTTATTGTAAAGAAAGTGAAGAGTGAGATAGGATCTGCACTTGTGCTAATATAACATATACTTGTGCAGGTGCAGGTTTCGTTTTGAAAATCCAATTTGTTTATCCTTTTGTTGTTGTATTCTTGGATTGAAGGGACTGTGTGACAAGGTGAAAGAGCTAATAGTTGTAGTTTTACACCAATGCAATTTGTTTTGTTTCAGTATTGGACATGGCGTGCGAGAGACACTTGTATTGTTGTTGCTTGATCCAATCGACACCCGTCTCATCTTCTTACGATCCGATCGGAGTTATGTTCTCAAATCCTTACTCGTGTTTCATCTTATTTTGGTTTTCTTAGGTCCGTGGCAGCAGCGGCATCCATGCATGGTTATGAGCTCTATCACTTTGATAGCTACAAGTTGCAGAGGGCACTTCGACAGCTACAAGTTGCGGAGGTTCGGGATCCTTCCTCGCAGCAGCCACTCCTGGAAGAATGAGCAGCGCGCCACACGGATCGAACCCGGTCGAGATCACTCACCAAGATTGCTATTCTAAACTTTTTTGTGAACAAAGTGAAGAGTGGGACAGGATCTGCACTTGTGTTAATATAACATATACTTGTGTGGGTGTAGATTTTGTTTTAAAAGTCCAATTTGTTGATCCTTTTGTCGCTGAAAATTGTTTACTAATTATGACATTTGTTTTATTTCTTCTAGATGTTGTATATTCTTGGATTGAAGGGACTGTCTGACAAGGCGAAATAGCTAATAGTTGTAGTTTTACACCAATGCAAATTTGTTTTGTTTCAGTGTTAAACATGGCATGTGAGGGACCCTTGCATTGTTGTTGCTTGATCCTATCCACCCGTCTCAGCTTCTGAGGATCCGGTCGGAGTTAAGTTCTCAAATTCTTACTCGTGTTTCATCTTCTTTTGGTTTTCTTAGACCCGTGGCAGCAGCGGCATCCATGGATGGTTATTAGCTCGATCACTTCGATAGCTACAAGTTGTGGAAGGCACTATGGTGGCTTGGATCATGCCATGAAGCAAAAGATGAGGTCTGTTTGCGCCACCGGCTCACTCATTTGTCAATGATGCAACCCTTAAGCCCTTGGTGTTGTCGTACTATGCAGTATGAACTGTGCGATATCAGAGGAGTTGCGCAAGAACCTGATGGTCGTGGGGCTGGAGTTTTTCTTGCTCCCATCTTTGTTGCCCTGGCCTTACCACCCCCACGCCTATCATTATCATTTTGCTTACTGTTTGTTTTGGGAAGATCAGGTTACATCTACATCTCGTTCTATACTTGTTTACCTGATTACTTGATACATAATTTCACATGGGTAAACTAATAATATTTAGTCTGGTTTAGATGATGAAATCAGCTGGAGTAAAGACATGGCTTGTGCAGATTTTTTAAGAAAAGACTACCCCAATTGTGGCATTGGTCGTAATTAATCTGGTGTTCTTCAGGTGAGTGACATTATTTCATTTCGGGAAGCACGAGCTGGAATCATACGCCTATTTTTTAATGTCTGTTGCTTATTCCTTGTGGTATAATCAAAGTTTTCTAATTGAATAAAAGTTTTATGTGATAACCTTCCAGAATAGAGAGACATGCAAAGATGACGTTTTTTAACTTCTCAAGAAGAATACGCAGATTAACTTTCCATGAGTCGTAGTCTTCTATTGTTAACTAAAATTATTTAGTTCTCATGCATGTGGGTAATATTAGAACTTCGAAGTGATCAAGTTATATGCTTTCGTATGCAATATTGTAAACTAACCATTGCATACACATCTTAGCTGCAGGTTTTCTGTTTGTGCTTGTGTAATGAAAAATTTATTCCCTTTGGATTTGGGAGCAGTATATGCCGAGTTTCTGTACGTGCCAGAGTCAATGTTTCCTTTAAGGCGAGTTTAAAAGTTCAATTTTAGGGATTAGCTTTTCGGTGACAGTTCTCTATTGTATACTCTGAACTCCGTCGATATATTGGTCTGAATCTTTTTTTACTTGGCTGTACTTTCGGAATCGGTTCTGATAGGAGTTCTCATCTTGACAAAGTTTAGCAAAATAGTTCTTGCAATTTGATTATATAAAATTATATGAGAAATCTTCATAAAAGAATACATCTTGAGTCCTTTGACATACAAGGCCCAATCATTATCTAATTATTACTGGGGTTTTAATACTCGGTTTTACTTTTGGATATATCCATTTGCTAAAAGGACACATAAAGTGAGACAAAGAGGTACTTTGGTGATTTTATTTTAGAAATATTTTAAGCTGGACAAATGTGCATTGCATCTTCTACAACAACATATCCTCTTGTTTGGATTATATACTAAGTGCTAATACATGTGCACTGTTATTGTTTCTATTGCTAATGTACTGACTGTATCAAGTGCTAACATGAGGCTCACCGGACTGTGTTGCCAGATGTGGCATCACTTCTCATGCTCTGGCCCAGTTTTGCATTGGCTTTCTTGCTATCTTGGCATTTGGAAGCGATGGAAACAAGGGGCAACAAAATAAGGAACTAAAAGTACTAACGGAATGCCTTGGAAACTTATTTTGGGTGAAAATCTGGTTTCCATTTTCACCACACTATGTACAAATATATGCTTACTAAGACAACATCCTGCTTGTGCTGATGGTACACATGCCATGTTCTCATGTATGCTGTGTCGAAGTTTCAATGATGGGAGGAGTGTTTCAACAAATACAGGAGGGAGATGCTAGGACTCCTGCTCGCTAGAGAAGAACAAAAATTAAGGTACCGTATTTCTTTCCTAATGCATGTGTTCTTCTAATATGGTAAAAGCATTAGGCATCCAATATCATATAGCAATAAAAAGAGAGAATTACTAATGAATACTAGACTGAAAATTGCAGTCAAGTGACTTGGACAGCAGTTTGCCTTAAGATTAAAAAGATTGACCATACTGTATAGATATTGAATGCATTATAGGAAAATTTCAGATGCATAAGTAGAAGGGAGGGTTGGAAGGTGTCCTGCAGGTTGAGGAGCTCTATGGCGAAGAGAAGCCGTCGACGTTGGGGTGCACCACCGGATCCCCTCCTTGTCCAGATCCGGGCATCCAGGCACGCACGGCGTCGGGAAGGTATCCAGGATGCCGAGCAGGATCCCCGAGCGCATGGGATGGAGCCGACCTCGCGCTGCACGGCGCGCGCGAGTCGCCGGGCGTGGCCACGGCCAGAATCAGGCATGTGGTTCCGCGAGCGCGGCTGGGGGCGGGATGAAGGAGTGGTGCAACAGTGTAGGGCCAGCGGGAGGCGGAGGTGCTGCCTCTTGCTGGGATGGCAGGCGTCGCCCTTGCCTGTCGTTGCCGGTCTACCGCAGCGAGACGAAGGGGAAAGAGTGAGCAGCGAGGGAGGAGTGAGTGTTGTGGTCGCTGTAGATTTTTTTTTCCTTTTTTTGGTCCCACGGCTGTAGAATTTTCTTTTCCTTTTTTTTGCTGGAGACGCGTAACATCTGAACTAAGGTTTTCTAGACAAAGTTAACGACTATAGAATCTTAGCTAGACTTTAGGAGAATACGATTGTTGGTCGGGCATAGTGACCATACTGATTCGTGCATAACCTTTCATATGAAATGGATATGAACAAAGACATGAATTTTTTAAGGGTGGAAAATGTACAAAAATATTTCAGTCTTTTCTAGCACACAAACCCGCGGTAATACGGAGGTAGAGCTATGTGTGTCACTCAAAAAATTATCCTTGTTCGGTTTTGTTTAAAAAAATTATCCTTGTTTTGCTTATTCTAGATGTATGTCTTTTTCCATTTATGCATGTTGTATATAGTTTTTGTAGAATATGTGAGGGACATACGCGTAAGTGTAAAATTTGATAGATGTAGCAGTAACATATATGAACAATATGAGGTTGATGCATAAAGTGGATTGTCATGGGTGTGTTGATTGTAATACTATAAATAAACATATTGAGTTATGACATTATTTATCTATTCACATCATATTTTTTATTCTGTGGCAATGTACCGTCATTTTAAATATTTTGCAGGAGGATACGAAACACTTTCAATGAAAATTAATTAGTTTTCATATTGTTTCGACGGAAATTAGTTGTCATATTGCTCCATTCAAACCAGAATAAACTAAAAGGAAGTATGTTATACTACCGATCTGGCGATGTAGAAAGTTTACCTAATGCCATTTTTTGACGGAAATATTACTTTATTAACTCAAATAATGGTTACATCATCCCCTAGGAATTTATCAAGGAAACTAGGAGGTGCCTCGGCCCAAACAGAAGGGTCATTCATACTTCCCATTTAGCTAATTCATGAGCTACTACATTGGACTCTCTAAAACAATGCTCAACTTTAACCTTAATTTGTAACAGATATTAGTTGGATCATCACTCTATGTATACATCATCAAATTGCCTTTTTTTTATCAATTTGCATTGCAAGTGTAATGGACTTTAAATATTAGTACTAGATTTTTTATGTATTTTTTTCTTTACATGTGAAATTTAACATGTATTATGTTTATATAACTTCATCAAAATATTGCAATAGCCCGTAGCAACGCACGGGCATTCTACTAGTACAAATTAAATTCATGCTCCATAAGTATGATATATTTAGTTTGGATTGTACAAATGCGAATATGTTCACTCCAGTGTCCTACAAAATTGTTAACCAAACATTAAAACTTGATGCTCTTGTAGCATTGCCTATATCTATCTCTCACCATATCTATCTCCCTTCTGATTACAAGGTGAGATTAATGTCACAGATTTTTTTAAAAAATTTGAGAAAAATCAACCATGTTTAATTTGAGAACCAGAAGTACATAATATCATACTAATCTCGAAAACACTGTAAAAATGCTAAAGATCCAGTTGCATCAAAGATAAGAGAAATGACCATGAACTAAATTTTCATACCGCGCCAACATAAATTGTTAATCCACTGAAAGCAAAATAATAACCTTGGCCGCTTATATGTGAATGTTCTAAATATACTTTTGTTATATAACATAATAATGTAAAGAACATGGTAAGTTCTAAATATCATATGCACTATCCACGGTCTAATGGAGGCACTGGCAAGCATCTTTAGACAGATGCACCAAGTCTTCACGGAGGATACACCAACAATTAAGTGCTATTTTAGAGTAGTTTGCACTAAATCATTTTTCCAGCAGACCATGACTTATCAACAACTAATATAGTTACTGCAACTCGACAACTATTCACCTTAATAACATGTTAAGATAATCACATTAGTGCGTCTCCGGTAATTCCACCTCTTATAGTTACCTAGATCACTCGACTTTGAGAGAAAAATTCCTCACTTAAAACCTGAAACAAAAGGAAAAGAAATAAATCTGTTTTGACGCAAATTCATGCATAACAATGGCAGGAATTGCATGTAAAATAGCAGCTAATTCATTATAGTTTGATGGAGTATGTAAAATAGAAGGAATTTTGCTCTTCTTTGATCATAGCAGAAGCGCATATACAAGGGGAAAAAGGCCAGATCTGTACAATAACAGTTAGTACAAACATACAGGAGTCTTTTGATTTTTCATAGTACTGTCAACAATCACACATGGAAGGTTCCTACAAAAATGTCACAGAGGAAGTACTCAAGAGATAAGAACCAAAGGATAAAACAAATGTTTTCTAATATTGAGCAAAATAAAAACTCACCCATATATCCATCCTGAACCTGAGCATTTGCGTCTGCAGCAGCCAGCGACAACAGGAAATTCAATTTGCGTCTGCAGCAGCCAGCAACAACACGAAATTCAGTTTGCGTCTGCAGCAGCCAGCAACAGCAGGATATTCAGTTTGCTTTTGCAGCAACCAGCAGCAGCAGGTCGCAAGGCATCGACAGCAACCCTAGGGCATCCGGCAACCACATGGTGGGAGGCGTCCGCGTCAGAGGCGTGCTACTGCCCCTGCCGAGCAGAAAATAGGAGGGACGGTTCAAATCGTCCAGGGCCGGAGGCGTCCACGTCGGGGGCGTGCTGCTAGTGCCCCTACCAAGCGGCGCCAACCCCTGGTCGGCCGGATCGAGGGCGTGTGCGGCCTCCCTGCTCACCATGTCGTCTCCACTACAGTCACTCTGCGCCTCCTCGGCGTCGCCCTTTTTCTTCTTCTCGTCGTTGATGCGTAGGGGTTCGTCGGGGCGGCGCAGAGTGTGCGGCGGGGCTGGGTGGGTGGCTTCGAGAAGAGGTTGTGGGGCTGCGCGGCGGGTGTGGAGGGGCAGAGCAGTTGGCTGAGCGAAGGGCGGCGGGGCGAGCGGTGGACGCGGAAGGGCGGCGACGTGAAGGGGGGCGGGGCAAGCGCCTGGCGGCAATGGCGTGATGGGGAGTTGGGGCGAAGCCGCTGGCGGCGGCGGCTGCGTGAAGGGGGCCGGGGCGATCGGCGTGAGCGTGAAGGTGAGTCGGGGCGAAGCCGCTGGCGGCGGCCGCTGCGTGAAGGAGGCCGGGGCGAGCGGCGTGAGCGTGAAGGTGAGTCGGGGCGAAGCCGCTGGCGGCGGCGGCGGCGTGAAGGGGGCCGGGGCGAGCGGTGTGAAGGGAAGGTGGGGCGAAGTGGCGAACGCGGAGCAGTTGTTGAACAGAGGACGTGCGGGGTGAGACGAAGCGGGGGATTAGCGTTTCGTTAACGAAGACTATTTCGTTAACGATGTATTTAGGCCGTTGATGATGTGATTAGACGGTTCAGATTATAAGTTGGATCTGGCTTCTCTTCCTTTTATAGTAATGGCATGGTGGGTAATTAAAGCGTAAAACACATTTAGTATGCTGGAGGGATGTAGACCATCAGATTGCAGTTTCGATGGATAGGATGATCTGATTCTCCGCCCTCTCTTTCTTTTATAGTGGTAGTAGATTCGCAAAAAAAGGCTTATATAGTTGTAAAATGGGCAAATTTAGCTGTGAACCCGGGTACCGCTCCTTCGGAGCAAAAAATATTGTGAATCAGCAACCAAAGAAAATAACTACAACGTTGTTGATGAGTTATGAGTTTAGGAGAACAAGGACGTGGTGGGAGAGCTTCCCTCTCTCTGAACCTAGAGGGATCGCCGTGGAAAACATCCATCCGACGGTGGAAATGACTGCTTAAAACATGATGGTACACACTAGAAGAACTAAAGGAGGCGATCCTCACCGGGGAGGAGCCTGGTGAGCAAAACAACCATTTTACAGTAAACTAACATCGGGGGCATGTTTTTTTAGTTCTTTTTTAGTTTTCTTTCCAGTTTGAATTGTGTGTTTAGTGTTCTGTTCAGCAGTGGCAAGCAAGAGAAATTAAAAACACTATAATAGCAAAATAAAAAAGCCTTGAACTTTGGGAGCATTATTAGAAAAGGTGTTCCAACGGAAAAGAGAAAATGCTGAGGCGTCAAGCCATCAACTTCTGCGACAAAACCTCCATAAGGTGCGGAAAGCTAACATGTGAAGCAACTTGAAATGCTCGACATGGCTTGGATGGAGAGGATACGCTATTGCTTTTCTGATTAGGGTTTGGTGGTCACGCTTAGGGCTAATAACATTTGTCACTCACCTGTAGGTCAGGGTCTAACACTCTGGGCGGTATATATCGTCCGTCACTTACTATGGACTCTGTACACTATCAATGACTTTGTTTAATTAGCAGTCAAATCATACCCCGATTAGTTAGCAGTCTGAATTTGGTGACATACACACTTGCAGACCATATTTAAAGTTTTCTCTAGGATTTCTGACTAGACATGTTACTGGTTTGGTCTTTGTGGGTTATGTTATGGTGTACCCTGCTTCAGGTTAAACTCGTCTCATCTCATCCAGACAAAGGTTAATCTGTTTGCTTTAGAAATCAAATAAGGCATACATTTACAAGGAAATCATTCTAGGCTATGTATGTTTCCAAACATTGACTGTTTACTAAGAACAGGTCGAAATAGTATGAAACATTGGCTGTTTACTGAGAACAAGGAGAAATAGTATCCATACACCAAATGTATCACACACCAACTCATTCATATGCCCACACATGATAGCCAAGCCAATACATACAGTTATTACCCACACCGAAAAAGGATTCCCCCCGCTTTGTATTCCAAAGCACCAACACCGATTATAGAGCAAACGCTGGGGCGAGCAGCACAACAAGCCAAAGAAAAAGAAAAAGAAACAATGCCAGCACCGGCAGCTCGACAGACGCGAATGACCTACAACCGCTGCGCCCTCCGAAATCTACCCACCACGATCCTAGGCTCCGATCCTCCGTGTACCAAGCAGCACCTCCAGGAAGGAAACGACGCTGACGACGCTGCTGCCCGGACGTATCCTAGGGTTTCCCCCGGCACACGGAGGGAAGAGGGGAATGAAGACCACCGACACCCTCCAGGGAGGAATGGTGGCACCCGCAGGCGTCACCGCACCGGAGCCGGAAGATCCGGCAAGGATTTCTCCCAACTCCAAACCCCACCGCCCAACCGGATCGAAGCCAACCAACCAGCTCGCCGCCCACCGCCCACCAGCATGAGCCACCGCGGTTGCAATGCCACCCATGCCGCCTCACTGAGATCGCCACCACGAGGCCAAGAGAACGAGGAGGAGGCGTTGGACGATGGGAGCAGCAGCGCCGTAGCCGCGCGGGAGGGAACCACCTCCTCCGCCGTTATGCAGGAGGCTTGAGCCTCCGGCACCGTCGCGGTCGCCGTCCGGACGCAGCAGCAGGGCATACCAGGCCACCCCTGGCCCGGCCAGGCCCGAATCGGGCCCGCTAAGCCCCGCCGGCCACGCTGCAGCAGGGCAGCGCCAGCACCGCCAGCACCCCAACGCCCATCGCTGCTCCCCCGCCTCCTGGGAGCCACGCCGTCGACCCGCCCCGCCGTCGGCCCACCTAGACCCAGATGGGGCCCGAAGGGCCCAGATCTGGGCCGAGCGGGTGCCGCCTGGCCGCGCCGCCGCGCCACCCCGCCGCCAACGGCGACGCCGCCGTCCAGCCGATCTCCCGCACCGCGCTAGGAAGCCCCGCCGCCACGCCGGACCGCCGCCGCCTAGGGAACACCCCCCGGCGTCCTCCGCCCCGCGCCGGAGAGCAACCGAGAGGGGAATGGCCGGGGGCCGCCGCCACCAGCGTCGCCCGGGCCAGGCCCGGCGGCGAACGCCGGCGACGGCGGCGGGGAGGGGGGAAAGAGGGGGAGCTGGCGGAGGAGGAGCCGGGGCGCGGCCGGTCGCCCGTGGGGGCGACACGGTCGCGAGAGCCCGAGGGGGCGCTATTACCCACACACCAACTCATTATTCTTAATCAAGCCACACGCCTTAAATTATTATCCACACAGCAACTCATATACATATGTCCATACACAATGAAGAAGCCACACACACACACATTAAAATGGGCATTTGTCAAGGGGCCATATCTCGACACACTGTAAAAACCCATCGAACCTGTAAACGTGACCAGCTTCCACTGTGGCTTCGGCAACTTGCCCGCCATAATGCAACCGTAAAGCTGAATTGTTTCTGTTGTTAAACCACAGCACTGCTTCCTGGAGCTCCCCTTTCTCCCAGAAGATGCTGACAGTGGTGTCACCCCGGGCCCTCAGCCCTTTGACACACCCTTCAGGCCACTTGTCGCGTGGAAGCGCGGGCAGTAGATGCAGGTCAGTGGGAGTGCTCTGAAGCAACATTTCAGCGATCGCAGCTGCGAATCTGCAAGACAGTACAGAATTGGAGATGCTAATGTTACTTTCAGAGTTGGTTAATTGGTAATTACGCAACCCGGAAACTGTCAAACTGATCAGACAGAATGAAGCATATATCGTATACTGAAAAAGTAAGAACATTTCGTACCCAAAGTTTCCATCGATCTGGAATGGTGGGTGTGCTGTCCACAGATTGGTGTACAGTCCTCCTTCGAACCCAACTTTTTCACCAGGTGGAGCCAACGTGATTAACTTTAGGATCATTCTGTATGCATTTTCGCTGTTAAGAAGGCGCGCCCACAAAGCCATCTTCCACGTGCTTGACCATCCAGGTCCATCTTCCCCTAGTAAGAAACAACGATGTATTAACTTCCGATTTGAGGAGAAATGTCCCTTTATTAGTAAGTGTTATGCAAACCTCGTTTGTGAAGACTATTAGAAATAGCTTCGCAAATCTCAGGATTTCTCTGCATGGTTATAGTATGACCAGGATAAAGACCGAAGAGATGTGACAGGTGCCGATGGGTAACTTCAGGGTCCTTAAAATCTTGTGCCTCCGTGAAAAAAACCAAGATGTGAGTCGAATTATAATAGAAATAAATCCAAACCCAAGCAGAGCTTGAGCATTTACCCATTCCATGAGTGTTTGATCTTCAGCAATCGTATTCTGAGGGAGCCTTGGAAGCGCTTCCTTGATCTTCTGGACCAGAGGAGTATCAGATTTTCCTAAAATCTGTTGCGTAGTAGCATCAAAATATTATGTTTGAGAGATGATCGAGTCAACACACATTTCACAAACAAAAACAAAAAAAACTACACCAGCATATATTTTTATCTTTCTGATTACATTTTACATTGTTATAACCAGTTAGGGCATCAATTGTTACCTCTGCAGAAGAAATGACTGCCGAGAATATCTCTCGGATGATTGCGATATCCATTGTAGTTGAATAGCTTACACTAGCTTGCTGACCACCACTCCCTGGAGCAATGAAAACATGCTCGGGAGAAGTAGAGGGGTTTGTTTCCAAAAGACCTCGAGGTCCCTCAATCAACCAATCAGTCAGAAACAGCGCACATCCTTCCAACAATGGATATGCAGTGTTCTTCAAAAAGTCCTAGAAGAAACATAAAAGAATAACAAGAATTTCAAAACTGTGAGATGCCAAATGATACTGCTGTAGGAACACTGGGACATCCTTGATACAGTTTTAACAAGAAATATAGTTTCAGAAAACACTCCAGTGTTGCAGAACCCCATAATTATGTGAGTATCAAGGTAGTAACGAATCGAAGACAAGTTGCACAATAAGAGAATAACAATGTGGTAACATAAAACTTGCAAAACATTGAGACGTTGTAACCAGACTATATTTGCAAAATAATATGAGGTAGTAAGAATATTTATATGAGCTAACAACATTAAAGCATATCTGTTTCTTACTTTGTCCAATAAATACTGGTAGTGCTCCCAAAGATGCGTACAAAGCCAGGCACCCCCCATTGGCCACACTGAGAACCTGGCATCTTCATTGTAAGCTGATGATTTTGCCCATATGTCTGAGACGTGGTGAGTTACCCAGCCACTTGCTTGGTAATTGATCTGTCACAAACAAAGAATTCCCCCAGCAATCAGATGTTTTGATTCTTCTACACGTTAAGGATGTTATGAATGGAAGAAAGACACTGATCTCGTCTAGGTAACTTCGCCTCAGTTTAGAGTTAACAAGTATAAGCACAATTATCATAAACAAACATACTGTTTGCAGGACTTAGCAGTCAGAACAAAATCTAAAGTTCAGTGACTATCTATCTACCTTTTGTGTCATGGATCTAAATCAGATAGTCTACTGTCAACCTATTTTTATTTTTGTGTGCGACATGCAGATGTGTGTATGTGTGTGTGTGTGTGTTTAGCTCCCGCGGCGAGATAACACATCTCTAGCAACTGTCGTGGGACCTAAGAAATTAAACTGTTCAGTAAGTAGATTTGAGTGATGCCTTTACAAAGTTGGCCATGTGTTGTCTGGTGGCATATGACATATTTTTCCCTAGTATAACTCCGCAAGGTATTACAATTCTATTCTCATGCTACTCATATTTGTGGTAACCTCACTGTTTCACTAAAATCAAATATTGAAAGCAGTAGAACTTACTTTTGCAGTCTTAGTTCCGTTAACTGCAAGAGATGCTATGAAATCAAGTAGTGGTTCTTGGCATTCAGTAAGGTTACAAGGAAGTGTTGGCCAATAATTCATCTGAAGATTTATGTTGAGGTGCGGAGCACACCTGCAAAATTAAAACAGTATGGATCACAAACAAAAAAGAGAAAATGCAGCCCCTAGCAATATCTCCCAGTTGCCTTAGTTAGCAAGTCAGATATTTTAATAGTCAATTCATCAGCAAGTGCATGTATTAGAGTAGGTAGTTACTGCCTCACATATAAAAAACAGATAAGGGAAATGAAAAATAAAGGATATCGATGCAATAACTTTAGACATAAGAATAACTTACTCCCATCCAGGAAAGAGATCTTGATTCCAAATTCCTTGCAGATTAGATATCTGTGTTCCAGGTCGAGAGCATGAAATGAGCAGATATCGACCATATTGGAAGAGAAGTTCAACCAAAGAAGAATCCTCGTCGCTTCGAAAACCATTCACTCTTTCTGCTGTAGTCTTGACGGCATCACCAACTTCTTTCATGTTTATTTTTTCTATAGCTGCTGCTTGTGATAGCCGCAGACTAACACGGTGAAAAAGACCCTGGTAATCTTTCAAATGAGCAGCTTTGAGCTGATCAAATGTGAGATTCCTAATCATATTCATGACCCTCAGAGCAGCTGATTCAGGATCCAGTTTTGAGTCTGACGGATTCACAAGAGGCCCATTGAATGAGGAAGCAGCTGTAACCCGCAAAAGAACCCAATCTGCATTGTCAATTCTCAAACTTTGATCATTTAGAACTGCTACTTTTGCAGCAGTGCCGCTCATCTGCAGGCTAAGGACAGCTGCAAACCCGATACCAGTAGCATCGTTGGCTTCATTTTCTTGTAGCTTGTGTCCTTGTACTGGACAGGTGCCATCCATGATCATCTCATTTGCATTCATTACACGAACTCTGTGGTTTAACTTACTATTTAACGATAAAGTCAATGATACATGTTCTGGTTTGTTTGCTGAAATTTTGGTAACAATGACCTGGTGTGGATTTGAGCAGAAGTGCTCCCTTGTGTACTGAACTTCTCCAATGTTGTACGTGATAATTGTGGTAGCAGTATGCAGATCAAGCTCCCTTTTGTAGGAACTATACTCCTGATTGGATGTGTCAAACTCTAGATTCATATCTCCAAGAGGTTTGTAGACCTTCATAGCATCAAGATAAGATAGTGTTATGAACTTCTATTGCAGATGTGTAATACTGCATCTTGCAACAATAACTTTCAACTTGAAAATCAATGGTAAGTTTAGTTCAATTTCTTTGGCTAGGATATGCTATTTTTGGAAATAAGCATGCTACTTTTCAACTTATAACAGGTTAACGAAACAATGACCTTTTACCTTAAGTGGTTTTTACAAGTAAGAAAAAAAAGGTCTCTTCCAACATTTTTTTTGCCGACGGACCATACAGCCATGGTGCAGTAAAGGCTAAAATGTTGCATATATCGTCAACCAAAGGCCCAACCATAACAAAGTAAAGCACACATTTAATGTGCAGTAAGATGCATCATATCATAATTCGGAACAATACTCAACGACGGCAAGGATCAAGGAATTCATGGTGCTAGGTCCGGCCTCACCGTGACACGACAATCAATAGCATGCTCCGACGTGCAAAGCAGAACACCGTGGCATATAGCATACCTCTGTTAGACCACCGAAAAGGCCCGAAGCCGCGCTGGTGGCATCCACAAACCGTCCTTCATCGACGAGCTTCCTGACGGCGGCAAGGGCGGCAGGTGCTTTCGGGTCGGTGTAATCTCCCGGCACACCGCTCCAGAGAGTGTCAACTGCAAAAACAATTATGGTTACTTTTATCATCCTTTCACTTGCCAAGTTGCCATGATACATAATCATATAAGGGAGGGTGGTTTGGTTAGGGAGTTTCGTCGAACACCCTCCAGGTGCCGTTCTTGGACGAGTCACGAGTCACAACACTCTGTTTGCTGATTCCAGTACGTGCTCCGTTTGAAACAACCGTCATGAACAGGGAAAGGAATGGCAAAAGCTTAGGCAACGGGGGAGGCAGCTGGTACGTACGGTTGAGCTGGAGCTTCTCGGAGGCGACGCCGCCCCAAACCATGGCGCCGAGGCTGCCGTTCCCGATCGGCGCCGAGTCCGTGAAGTGCTCCGCCGGCGACGCGAACACCACCTTCAGCGGCCGCTCCTCCGCCTCCTCGTCCGCCCACCGGCGCGCCCGGACCCGGTCGCCGTCCATGAGTGGAGCGGTGGTCAGCGGTGGAAGAGGGAGGAGGAAATCTTGGACAAGCGGCGCGGGGCGAGCGAGTGCTTTGGCAGGGGAGGGGGCCTGCGGGGCTTTTTCAGGGTGGCAGAGCTTCCATTTTCGCAGTGGCGTGTACTGTATTTGGCGCCAACGGAGAGGACGAAGCGCATCGTGCAGCGTAGCTTCAAAATGGCAGTGTGCGCCTTGCAAGGCTGGCTGGCTGATCCGTCTGCGTGATCGATGGATGCGGCCATTGCGTGGCACTGTGCGCGCGCTGGTGGAGTGCACGGCATGCCATGCCGATCCTGATATGGCGAGCGTCGTGTCGTGCACCGGCAAGGCTTTCCTTTCTTCATAGGGAGGCTTTTGGTTTCATGTCGCGTTGTGGCGGTATTGCTCGCACCGCATTTTAAGCAGGGCCTCTTTTCTGATCATTATACATCTGGCAACAATATTGCTAATCTGTTCTCGTGTGATCATGGTATGGAGGGTGGAGTGCACGGCACATCCATATGATTATTGTTATAGACTAAGCAAAAGAACTCGTGCGTTGCAACGGGAGCAAAAAAGAATCGTAATCGCCAATGACTAGGACCGCATTTTGCTGCATCATCGAGATACTCTGTCTCTTCCTTTTGAATTAGTTAACCAAGTGTAAGGAGTTATTACCTTCATTAGTTGATATATTATTGAGAACCCAAAATCATGAGGATCATACATTTACACACACAAACTAAAAAAATAAATGAATACAACATTGGTGTTTAATTGGTAATTAAGTTACCAAATGTACATTAGTGATTACAAAATTATTTCTGACCTTTAGAAACATGCTAAGAGAGTTTGCACGTAACATGAAGAATATTTTTTCTCTCTCTAAGGAGTGTGCAAAGAAGATTACCCTAGTTATATCAGGTCAGTTGAATAACAGTTGTTGAGCTTAATCAAATATCAAGGTTTCATGTTTGGACGGTAAAGAGAGGCAAAGGATTTTCAGGCTCTATGCCAACAATGGGATTGCTCCTATTGTCGAGAGGTTACAACCATGGAAAAAGATGCAACCAGCGGGTGGCCTAATGATGATGGCGACATGGCGGCTGTTAGCGGTGAGGAGTCTATAGAGAAAGGCAACATGAGCGACCACGAGAGACAGGGTATGAGATGTGGTTGTAAAGGGCTTAGGTGTTGAAGTATGTCTTTGTCACATCGCGATGCAGTGGCATGGGAGGCAACGGGGTGTGGTGTGGTGAAGGGAATCGGAAGGTACGAGAGGGGTTCGCTTTTTCTTAGAACAATGAGACGGGTTTGAGGGCGGAAAATCCTATAAGACGCTCTCTGTGTCAAGGAGTTGACCAAACACACACAGAGCACACCAAGCGATCTAAAATGGGCTGGCCTTTTTGTTCATAAATTTAAAAAATTGTTTGGAAATTTTAAGCTTTATTAAAAATTTCAAAAAATGTATGTGTTTTTCAAAAGTGTTCGGAATTTTCAAAAATGATGCTTTACAAAATAATTTTAAAAAAATGTTCATGTTTTCAAAAAAAATCACAAAATAAAAAATGTACAGGAATATAAAAAAGTTCAACTGTTTAAATAATTATTCTATTTTTTAAAAAAATATTAGAATTTCAAAAAAATGTTCTTGATTTCAAATCTTGTCCAAAAATTCAAAGAAATGTTCCCGTTTTCAAACTTTTGTCCAAGAATTAGAAAAATGTTCCCATCTTACAAAACTTGTTCACAAATGAAAAAAAGTTCCCATAGTTTAAATTTATGCACAATTGAAACATTGTTCACATTTTTTAAAAATGGGTTTGTTAAAAATTGTTCGGAATTAAAAAGAATTATTCTGAATTTCAAGAAGTGTTTTGAAAAAAGTCAAATAATATTCCAGTCTGCCCCTGCAGTTAATTCTTAAACTTTTGCATGGCATAATAGTCACAAATATGCATAGGCTTCACTTGCTAGCAATATGCCTCCGCAAGGTGTTGGTTGCGAGTTAAATTCCTCAATATTGCACCAAAAGTATTTATATTTATCTAGTACTTGTGGGCTGGCCCAGACGGGTCTCCCCTTGCGAAACGAAGCATTTTTTCCATCAAAGGGAATGTTTTTTTTGTCACTTACAGGTGGCATCGATGGGTGATATTTTACAACTTTGAGGGCAATTTATGTGACGGGCAAACACAAATGTTTGTCCATATTTTAGTAGGTAAAGATATAGATATAGATAAAGATATGTATGGATATAGATTTCAGGTGGGCTGGGTACACCGTGCGTCCGTGCAGTCGTTCAACTAATATATTTTTTTACCCCCTCTAAAAAGAAAGCTAATGTTTTTTCAGGTGGGCTGGATACATACCCGGTGCATCTGTGTGTCCAGCTAATGTTTTGCTTTGTTTGCATAATCTTGGAGTGTCCTTTTTATATCCATTTCAACAACTATTATATGACCCCCCCCCCCCTATCTAGTTTTGCTTTGTTTGCATAATCGTAGAGTGTCCTTTTCTTATTTTGAATAAATGTAATCATCACCCCTGTTCGTTTGCATCTTTATGGAGGTGCTTGGCTTTGCTATTTTACTTGTTGTGCTTCACTTTTATCTGTTGGAGTAACAAAATTGGTGATATGCGGCTATAACTTTTTGTGCTTCACTTATATTTTGTTAGAAGTTATAGGATTTGGGTGGCACTTGTTTCAATGATATATCTTGAGGATATTATCTTTGGTTTAGTACTGGAAATTGATGGAAACACTGAAGGAGAGTCTATTTCAATAGCTGTGATTTTTTGGCTTCAATTTTAGGTCATTCTTGTCACTAAGGATTTACATGCAAAGTAGCTATTGCTATTTGAAGATAGGATAATGTACTCATTGTTTAAAACGAACCTTTGGCTTTCTTTCACCACACGTGTGGCATAAATAGGTATTCGCCCACACACCGTGTGTGGCATGAGTAGGGGGCAGCCCACACGGGTTGTGTATGGGTGAACAGTAGAATTGCCCACACGTGTGGACGCAGCTACTTTGTATCACACGGCCAACAAGTACTACGCATCCCCACCCTGCGTGTGTGGCACGAAGCAAAATATGCCCACACGTCCTGACGCAGATACAATAGGTACCCGTGGGTTGATGATTTAGTTGCCATCCGGGATGGCAGATGTAGTTATCCGGGATGGTAAATATGGTTGTAAAAGCATGACAACTCTCTCTGTTTTGGTTAACTATAGTTGCCATGTCTAATTTATGGTAGTTGCCGCGTGTAATCAAACCATAGTTGTCGTGTGTGATTAACGAATTGCCACATATGGTCAAACAATAGTTGTCGTGTGTGTTTACCTAGTTGCCACGTGTGGTTAATCATAATTGCCATGTATGTTTACCTGATTGCCACGTACGCGCAACTGTAGTTGCCGTCTAGCAAACGAATCATAATTGCCATGTGTATTTACCTATTTGTCATGTACGTGCAACTGCAGTTGCCATCCAACAACGTACGATTGTCGTGTGGGTGAAAAGCAGTTCGCCCACACGTGCGTGGACTAGGTGGTGGCTGTGTGGGCAGAAACTAGTTCGCCCACACAGCGCAGCTGGCAACCGCGTGCTGTGAGGTGTGTGGGCGACCTCTCCAACGCCCACACATCAGCCTTATCCTACGTGGCACACGAAAATTGCCTCGGTGTGACAAGATTCGTGCAAACTTAACCGTACGGTGATTCAGACATGTGGGTGAGTTGGAATGTTGTCACACGTGTGGATGTTAGTGTTTTCGTAACTTTTTGGAGGGATTCTAATTAAAAGATGAAACTGATTAGTTTTATTCTCATGTAACCATTATAGACTAGCGTCATTGATGCGGCCGGGTGCGAACGATGGTCTTGAACCTACCATTCAAACTCCATGGGATACTTGGCTTGTTGTACTATGCTCTAGTAATGTCGTGAGCCACTACTTAGTTGATGAGTTTTTTATGATTAATGCAAGTCTTTGAACTTTGTGCTTGAACCACATGAAAATTTACACACATACAGTATACATCTACAAGTACTCCCTCCGTTTCTAAATACTTGTCTTTCTAGGCATTTCAACAAGTGACTACATACAGAGCAAAATGAGTGAATCTACATTCTAAAATATGTCTACATACATTCATATATAGTAGTCATTTGAAATGTCTAGAAAGACAAATATTTAGAAACGGAGGGAGTACTTGTGTATTTATTTTCAAAAAAAATGGAACTTAAAAAATACTTTGAAAATTCTGGGCTCCATGGAGCCCAAGAGCCAAAAAGCCTCACTCCAACATCTGCCCTCTAAATTAATGAGGCAACGGACTTATAGAAAATAGAGTACAATTCTGTAAGGAATAAGTTGCACATTTCTATCAAGATTCTGAATCTATACAAAGTTGCATTAGTAAATAAAAATAGCTGCTCCGCGCTTGGTTCACTAAACTCCAGCTATACAGGGTTTTGCATGAAGCTATTTGCATATAGTGATATCACTTTACTGGACAAATATTGTGAACCGGCAAGATATGATGTTTGCCATAAGAATGGATATGCAGCTCAGCTGAGATGAGCAATGTCGATCTCATCAGGGAGCTTGAAGGTTTCCGCGGCCCCAAACTTCCTCCTGCCATCCTCCCACTCCTCGTCATCCACGTCGTTCTTGTGTTCGTCACTGTGGTCGCTGTGGCCGTGTGACGACAACGGGTCACTGAGGCTCATTGACTTGCAGGGTTCGTTTGCTAGCATGGTCACCTGGCCTTGGTGTGAGATCTCAATGACAATAGTGTCATCGTCCTTTGGGAGGGGCTGCTTCCACGGCTCCCCATCGACCCTCATGAACGTGTGGTCCACCACGCCTTTGTGGAACTCGAAGCGGATCCTGTGGGTCTGGTTTTGCAAGATGTCAGCATGATATTGCAGGATGGGAAGAAGAGAGTTTTGATGCATGAAGTTACAAAACGCATTAATGCACTGCAGCAAGCAATCTCGTCCAATATTCAGTTGTGAGATGCCAACGGGACAGGAGGAACAAAAGAAACACTTCATACCTGTGCAAGGCGATGGCCGTGCCCATTAGGAGCCAACAGAACCAGCCCGTGCCAAGCATCGCGGAACCCGACAACCTCAATAAGGCCATCATCGACGTAAGGCAGCGTGAACTCCGTCTGCACATTGTCACGGAAAACATGTGAATCATATCAACATGCAGCTCAAACAAAAATTGATGGGGCATGGCGCATCGGAACTCACATTTATTTTCCTTGCACCAGGTTCGCCCCATGGATTCAAACCTCCAGAAAAACTAGGTAGGTTCACACAGACGATTGATCGAATGCTGCAAGAGGTAAAGTGGCATAGATTACAACTCCATCTACTACCCAAGAATATTACAGAAATGGTGTCATGATATAAGTAGACCACAAAGAGTATGTTGGAAGACAGAACAGAAGAACAGGGTGACCAAAAATTCCCATCATGCTTGTAAGCATGTAGGCTTAAATTACAGTATACAAGAATAGAATAAAATGCACTGTAGTGAACTGGAAGACATCAAAGTTCACCTGTGATGAATCTGTAGTTCTTCCCAGTGGCCACCAGGCTTTTTCATAACCTTCACCTTTGCAAAGTGAGGAATATTCCTGGAACAAAACATTCAGCTTATCAACAAAGGAGATGAAGATACCAACTTCACAAATATGTATTGTATGAAGGATTCCCCTCCCCCTCGCCCAACCCGCTCCCGCGAGGGGGGGGGGGGGCGATTCCCTCGACCGGCCGCAAATAGCCCCCTCCCCCCTCGATCTCCTCCCCCCGCCGTCACCGGAGCGTGCCGCCGGGCAAAGCCCGGCCGGCGGCGGCGGGCCATCTCACCCTTCGCACAGGGAGGGCTGGCGCGGGGCAGCCTCCTCGAGTGCTTGTGCGGCACCCAATCTGACCAAATAGCAATTCATTGAAATCATTCGGGTCACCTCTTTTTTAAGCACTTGACCAAGCCTATTTCTATAGAAAAGGACAGGAATCTATACCTGCCCGGTCACACACATCATCTCGAGCACGGAATCTACTACTCTAACAAGATACTCGGCTCGGGTGGGCTCTCCTCGTGTAGCTTTTTGTTCTCGAGGAAGAAAATCTCATTGATTACTTATAATGCCGGATGAAGCAAGTTACAGCCAGTTAACTGCTGACTTTCTTTGCTAGCTCACCCGAAACTCTGTCTTCAGGAGGAAAGCTTGCTTGAGTACCTTACTTGAAAACAAACCGCTTGAGCTGTAACCGAAACAGAAAGGTTTGATGAGCCGCTGCTTGCTCTCTAACTGCTCAAGTAAGAACTCTGGGGAAGGAATCCGATCTGCAGATGAAGCAGAAGCAGGCAAAAGGCGAGCGCACAGCGAGGAATTTTCCATACTAGATCGACTCAACATTACCGAATCTACTCTGAGACTCGAGCTATCTAAGCATCCAGGGAAGTGATTCCACAAGCTAGAGAGATTCTCCTCTTTTCTTTTTCAGAGTTGAGCTCAGGCTAAGGCGCATGCCTTCCGTTCCTTGCTTGCTTATGCACTTTTGAATTAGATCCTTGTTATCAATGCCAACTAGGTATCATAAGTAAATGGATCCCGGTTGTTCAATCCTTTGATAACCAAGGTCATTCTTTGCTAAAGAGAAATGATCACTATGAGTCAGACTCAATAGAATTGGATCCATTCCAAATAGCGAGAATTAGGATTCTTGATCCCTCTTACCACTTTAGGGGATGGGGGTGAAGGGGGGTTTACATACAACCGGGGCAAAGTGGTTTATGATTGAATCTCAGAGGCATTCTTATCAGAGAAATGGGCAATTGAAGCGTCTTTCTGTCTATCGACGGCAGAGTCTATTGATCTTCCACAATCCGGTAATGCTTTTTCTCAATTCAATGCGGAGACCCCATTTCCTTTTGATCGTATTACGCTTGACTCGCTGCAAAACATTTCGCTTTCTGCGCCACGCTCGTACGTGGTTTACACTCCTAGCTAGCGTAGCGCCAGCCGTCGAAGTGAATGAATTCGAAAGAACGCAGAAGTAAGGAAATGAGACGACTCTTTCTTGAACAATTTCATAAGCAGATCTTCCCCTCCACACCAATCACGAGTTTTTTTTATTTTTTGGGGTTGATAGTGGAAAAGTCGACAGATAAGTCACCCTTATTGTCCCTTTACAGAACCGTACATGAGATTTTCACCTCATACGGCTCCTCGGTCAATTCTTTCGAAGGGATCCTTTTCCTCGTTCAAGAGTCTCCGCCCTTCTTCCACTCCGTCCCGAAGAAAACGTTCGGTTCGGATAAGTAAAGCCAAGGTCGAGGGAGCAGGAAAGAGTTTGTTATTCGCTATTGGCTTAGTACGGCCTATACATAATAGGGGCTCTCCCCTTTTTTCACTTAGTTTAGTTGGAATGGAAAGAGAACTTCCTTTAGTTTTTCTTTTTTTTTTGTTGCCTGGTTCAGTCTCTCCGAGTGGAATAAGTGGGTCCTTCTTCTTTTTCCTGACTGATGAAGGTCAAAACCTCGATCCATCCCAGAGTAGCCGTCGGCTGGACGGCGGCGAACGGGGGGCAAACTCCTCAAAACGAAGTTCTACTTTGTCTTTGGAAGAATTGGAAGAAGCTGTCTTTCTTTGATGGTAGTGTCCTTTCTTCACGCTCACCATCTCTGCAGAGCTTAACAAGATAATCCACGCCAACAACCAAAGCCAACAAGCCTTCGCTCAGAAGCAGGAGAAGATAAGAGAAACACCATCTGGTAAGGTTGGATCTATAAAACAACGTTGGTTGACAGAGCTATCTTGACATTATAGGTGGGGTCTTTGGATAGCAGGTATGCTGTGTCAGAGAGCATTGGTGAGATTATTCCTGATGCTTTTACAGTAGCAGCAGTCTCGGTAGCAGAAGTAGATCCGAGTGTAGGGGCTTCGAAGAGTGAATAAGTTCGTTCGCAGTGATGTGTAATCTCTTCAAATCGAGAGAAGAGGTGTAAAAAAGAAATGCTTTTAGGCAGGCTTACTTGGCAGGGCACGGCGACGCGATGTTGAAGGCCGTTCCGGCGACGGCGGGGGCTGCTGGCGATGGGCGGCGGTGTGCCCCGCCGCGGCAGCGGCAGCATTATCCGGCTCGGCCCTGACCGGATCCTGCCCGTGGCGGGCGGTGACGCAGTGGTTGTGCCTGCTGGAGTCGGGGACGGCGGCTGGCGGGGCGCAGCTCGGCCAGATCTGACCTCTTGCAGGGCGGGTCATGGACGACGTGGGTCAAGGAGGGCGGTAGTGGTGCGAGCCAGGGGTCGGGGACGGCGGCAAGCGGCCCGGCCAGATCTGACCTCACGGCGGCGCGGGCCGCATTCGGCTAGGGCTGCGGGCGGCTGCCTCGACCGGGGCCATCTCGGCTGGTCGGGGTGGTGGGACAGTGGCGGTGGGAGCGGCTCTGCCCACGGCAGCGACCAGCTTCTCCGGTGTCGGCTCGTCTGCGTTCAGACCGTCTCGACCTTCGCCCCATCTCCTCGTCATCCGGGCGTTACTCCCATCAAAAAGGACTAGTCCTCACCTAGTCGCGGTCCACCGCTCGTCTCGCGTCCGGTGCTGCAGGACCAAGCTCGTCTCGCGCATGGTGCAGCGGGATCGAGCTCGTCTCGCGCACGGTGCAGCAGGACTGACCTCGTCCCCCTCTCGGTGCCGCAGGACCGAGCTCGTCTCGCGCTCGGGGCAGCAGGACGGGTCGGTGGATGCCAGTTCTGGCCGGCCTATCGGGTCTCGACGCTGGGGGTCGCCTAGGGGTGCGAAAGGTGGGACCTTTCCGCTCGTCTCTTTCGTTGGGGTGGAGGCGGGTCTCGTGTGAGGTGGTGTCAAGGTCTTGGATGCCGGGGCGGTGGCCCTGGTGGTGGTAGCACGGTGCTTTTGGGCAGAGCCCGTGCTGTGGCGCTGCCCGGTCACCATGGTCGTGTGGGCGGCGTGGTTGCCGGGATGTGGTGTTCGGTGGCGGTGAGTGTTGGCCGAGGTGAAAACATGTTCTATCTTCGGACGGACCGGCGGCGACGAAGATCATTCCCTTCCTGAAGGCGTCGTCGCGGCTCTCATTGCCCGTCATGCGGCTCCAGGGGAAACTCTGATCCTTGGATCGGGCGGTGGCGGTGCTCCGGTGTCGTACCCTTCCTGAAGGCGCCACCTTGGAGCACATGGTTCGTCATATGTAGCTTCATCTCTTCGTGGTGGTAGTGCTAGGAATGGTGTTGCTGCGCTCAGCACCTATATATCCTGCCTTGGGTGTGTGTGTGTGTGTGTTGCGGTGGCGTGTGTTTGTACTAGATGCTTCATGGTCGGTGCTTTATATATAAAGCGGGGCGAAAACCTTTTTCGGTAATATGTAATGTATAACCTTTTGTAACCTAAAATAGTCAAGAAATAAGCTGAAGACTTGATCTAAATTACAAATAAATAAATTAGCCTTGAAATGTGGCTTGTAAAGTACACTCCCTCCCCTTCCACTTTATTGGCAGGGCTATTGGAGTTTTGTGTTTTGTTTTTCGGATAAAATTAGGGGTTGGATCCAATCAACAAACTACCTCGAAGACGGATGACTTAGAGAAGCGCAAAACCATCCTTGTTTAAGTCCGAGCTTAGCATATTGTCCCTGTAAACATGATTGCATTAACAATTCACAAGGCTCGGCATAACTTGAAAAGCACAATCTGGTCATTTGTCTAATCGACAACACGGGATGGCAAGGAGATTGTCTCCTGAAGAATACAAAAAAAGATACCTGATTTGTCAGCTGATTTTTGAATTTCTCTGGATTTCTCTTCCTTTCGGAATGAAATGCATAAGATATTTCTGCATCCATCCCTGCAACATGCAAAAACATGATCATCATGTCTGACAACCCAGGTTTTTCACAGCAATATATGCTCGAGGGTTCATGAAAGGAACTTGGGATTTTTAATCTGCTATGGAATTAAACAGTTAGACAGTGTAGGGTACATACATAAAGTTCATTCATAAACAGTTAAACAGGTAGAAAGTGTATGGTATGTGGTTCATGTTGGCAATAAATTAGGTAGTACATAGAGAAACCCTTACCCATACTAAAGTAATTCCAAAATCCTCCGCGGAATGTGTGGTAACCTTCCTGGAGAAACAAGGAAAAATAAAAATGGAAACTTTGAATTAGATTTGGTAACTAGTTGTCTTACTTTGATGGAACATATTTATCAAGAAACATAATGCCATAAGAAATACTTGCATAAAGATATATTTTTTTCTCGACATGCATGTTGGGATCCACCTTATGTGAGATGTGAGGAGATGACCATTTGAAGACTCTAGTCAGTCCAAAGTTGTGCAAGAGCCCATTACCAATTAGTGTTGTGACCTAAGGACATTTTTAGACTTTGAACAAGGGGAAAGCAGGTGTCTAGCCTCCCATGCAGAAGCCACCAACACAAGCAACAAATTTCAGGTTAGCCTCCATTAGAGAAGAGAAGAGAAAGACAAGAGATAAAGGAAGGAGAGGAAGATTGAAGAAATAAGCTTGCCATCAAGCAAAGGTATCTCATCTGGTAGGAACCGGATCCCTACCAGGGCGTGGTCTCGGGTTGTAGGGGTGGAAGGAGGGATGACGTGAGGAAGGCGTGGTCGCCGGCACTGGGGCGCCGTCGTTGCATGCGCGTGAGAGAGAGAGCAGGGCCGGCGGCTAGGGTTAGGTCTCCCGGCTCCCTAAGGAAGCCGAGCAAATATGATTGCTTCTTGCTTAATCCCAAAACGGGTCCTTACACGAGTTTATATAATCCTCCTAATAAGATAATTGGGCTAAGCCCCTAATAACGATAAGATAAATTGGGCCACAACTAACTGGGCTAAGCCCCTAATATGCCGGTCATAACATCTCTCCTCACCTGCACAAACAGCTCGTCCTCGAGCTGGAAGGCGGGGAAGATCAACGGTCGCCAAACACCTCCGCGTCAACTAGGGCGGGCTGGTCGCCGAGCCCGGTGGCGGCGGGGTCCTCCTTAATGCAGTATGCAACCTTCAAGTAGAAGAGTCGTGGGCAGACGTGGCCCGGTACGTAGGGCTCGTCACGGTTGAAGCACAACCCTTGGCGGCGACGCTCGAGTTGCTTGGCCGGGGTGAGCTGGCGGAACGGGCATGTTGCAGCCGCGGTGAGGGGCGCCGCGGAAGCCTGGGCAGGCCGACCCTGCGCGGAAACTTCCGGCCAAGGTGGTGGCCCAGCGGCCCGGGGCGGTGGCGCCTGCTGGATGGCCACCGCACGATGCTCGAACGCGCGGGCGTAGTACATGGCCGTCTGGAGGTCTTGTGGCCCGCGCATCTCCACGTCCACGCGGATGTGGTCCGTTAGGCCGCCGCCGAAGAGCTCAGCCCACTGACGAGCCAAAATGCCGGGGGCGTGGCACGCCAGTGCCTGGAAGCGGTCGGCGAAGTCTTGCACTGAGGTGAGGAACGGAAGATGCCCAAGCTCCGCCAGACGGCTCCCGCCTATAGGCGGACCGAAGCACAAGAGGCACAAATCGCGGAAGCACTCCCATGGTGGCATGCCGCCCTCGTCCTGTTCGAGGACGTAGTACCACATCTGCGCGGCTACTCGGAGATGATACGAGGCGATCCAGGTGCGGTCGGACACGAGCGTGCGCTGTCCCCTGAAAAATTGGTCGCGTTGGTTGAGCCAATTCAAGGGGTCGACGGTGCCGTCGTAGGTCGCGAACTCCAGCTTGGAGAATCTTGGCGGCGTCTGGACATGGACGACAGGCAAGTGCACCTCGTCAGCACGGAGCAGCGAGGATGACAGGGCCGAGTAGGCGGGCATTAGGGTGCCGCCCTGGAACAGGGGCCCGTCGACACTGGAGAAGGGCTTGGCGGAGCCCGAGGACCCGCCAAACTACATGGCCGGGTGCGTCACCGGCGGGGGTAGCACGTGCGGCCCGACCGAAGCCATCGTGTAGACCGGCTCAAGGGACCCAGCGAGCCAGGCCGGCAACGGAGACGGCAACGGGGGAAACCGGACCTGGTGGATGGGCACCCCCAGACCCATCGCCGGGATGCCCAGGGCCACGGTCGCCAGTGGCGGCAGGTGCGGCTGTTGCCCCTGCTGCATGGTGGAGGCGCAGGGGTTCGTCACTGGTGGCGGCTGCCACGGCAGCTGCTGCATGGCGGCGGCGACGGGGGTCGGCGAGGATGGCGGTTGCTGCTGCGGCGGGGCGGTGGCGAAGGGCACCGACAGCTGCAACCCATAGGATCTCGCGAGGAACGTGTAGATGCCTGTGACCGCCTGGGTGAGATCCCGGATGGCAGCCGTCATCTCCTTCGGGGTGAAGACGACGGGGACGGGCGCGGCGGAGGTGACCGGCACCGCCAAGAGCGGGGCGCTGGCCATGGTGGCCATCGGGGCGGTCGTCGCGGTCGGCAGCGGGAGGGTCAGGGTGGGCGGTGGCGAGGACATGATCGCACCAAAGCTATCTGATACCAAATTGGTACGGACCGGATCCCTACCAGGGCGTGGTCTTAGGTTGTAGGGGTGGAAAGAGGGATGACGTGGAGGAAGGCATGGTCGCAGGCGTTGGGCCGCCGTCGTTGCGTGCGCGCACGAGAGAGAGAGAGAGCGCAGGGGCGGCGGCTAGGGTTAGGTCTCCCGGCTCCCTAAGGAAGCCGAGCAAATATGATTGCTTCTTACTTAATCCCAAAACGGGTCCTTAGATGAGTTTATATAATCCTCCTAATAAGATAATTGGGCTAAGCCCCTAATAACAATAAGATAAACTGGGCCACAACTAACTGGGCTAAGCCCCTAATATGCCGGTCATAACATCATCCCCAAAGGTTTTTATTCTTCAAGCTGTCGTTCCAATATGTTGGTTAGATTGTTCCAATCCCTAGCTCTTGCAGCCACAAATCTTATTGTCATCCAAGATAGAGAAATCTTGAGAGAGCCTATAATGCTACATAGAGAAGAACTTGTGTCCCACATTTGATAATAGTGATAGAAGATTAGGGTGGCTTCGGCTCATGATTTTTACCCCAACTTGGGGTTTTTGTGTAAATATCTGGTGTCTCGATGTGTTGATATTGCTATTGCAGTTCAGAGGTTCTCTTGACTTGAACAATGATTAATTGTTGTGTGGGTTGCTTCCTCCGTATAGGTTGTTGCATATGTTTCCTTCCGTGCTGAGCAACGACCCTTGCGTTAGTACATTAAGTGGTGCAGAGATTATTTTGTTTCTGCTGCAGTTTTAAACCATAAGTATGCTAATTCACAACAAAGTGCTATCAGAAATAGGTTTCCCAGGAGGTTTGCTTATCCCGGTTGCTTGGTTGTTATTGGAGTTGCTGCTCACAATGTCCATGGAATAAGGTGCCACAAAAAGTGGCATGATAAAACTCGGTTCTTCTGAGTACTCTCTAGGGAAGTCCATGATGTAAGACATCCTTTACTGGAAGGATTTGTATGAGCCAGTTGTGAAAGATAATATACCTACCGGTGTCATGGAAGAAGAATGGAGAGTGTTGAACCGAAAAGTGGTATATATGATTCGTTTGTACATCAATTGTAATATATTCCACCATGTTGAAAATCAAACAAACATGTATGAGATGTGGCAGAAGTCGGAATCCATGTATGAGAAGAAGAATCCATGAAGGCCTCGGTAGTCAAAATACTTGCAAAGATTGAGTGCCGAGATGGCAGCAGTGTGATTGAGCACTTGAATGTCTTCCAATGCCATATAAATCAACTCTCGGCCATGAAGATCAACTTTGAGGACGAGGCACAATCATTATTGTTGCTGAGTTCCATGCATGATAGTTGGAACAACCTCATCATGTCACTTGGCAATTGAGCTTCGGATGGTAAGCTGATATTGGAAATGGTGAAGAACAATATGTTGAATGAAGAAGACAAAAAGAAGGAAAAGGGTGAGAATGATGCCTCTTCTGTTGATGCGTATTTGGCTAAAACCCATGGGAAGAAGGAGAACTGTGAACGCAGTCATGCACGATTTCAGCAAGGCATGGGTTAATCCAGGGTGATCAAAGTCAAGATAGAGAAAGAGTTCACTTCCTTTCATTGGGGTAATTTGGGAACACAAGAGTGGTTGCAAGAAATACAAAAAAGAGCTTGCAGAGGGTAAACATGCAAACAAAATTGAGCAAAAAGCTAAGAAACTCGACCATGATTGCACAAGATAAGGACTATTTAGTTATTGAAGATGAAGAATTTTATAATGTTGTTCGTGATGATGCAATGAGTCGTGGATTCAGGTTCGTCCTTTCACATTACATCGCACAAAGAGTAATTCAAATTCTACACTAGTGGCATTACTAGCCAAGTGAGGATGGGAAATAATGGTTCGTCCACCGTTCGTCAACACAGGATGCAGGTTGGTGCTCGATAACGTGAGACATGTTCCAGATATAAAGTAGAATCTATTATCTGTGGGCAAGTTTGATTGTATCAACATAGGGTTGTTGGAGACATGCCCTAAAGGCAATCTGATGATGATTATTTACTTATGTATTCATGAGTTATTTGTATTTTCCTTGAACAACATCACTGATATGTATCAATAAGTATGTGACTTGTTTGTGAGACTATATATTATATGATGCTTTTTTTAATGGTCCATGGTCGGTAAGGTTATGCAGACACACACCCTTTGACTAGTATATGATTCGGTTGATGACTATGTTTCACAAGTCATGGGCATAGAGATGCCAACCCGATAGTATGGACTCATGGATGGAGATCACCGAGCGGACAAACCCATTATGAGACGCAATGAGACCCACTACGAGATGCAATGAGATCAGGGGCGGAGCCAGGAATTAGACATAGGGGGCGAGTCGGAAATTTAAATTTTCACAGCCCGCGACGAGTTATAAATGACTTCCTTAAACAATTATTTTCACAAATAGAATCTAAAGCTTAGCTCGTAAAATATTGTACTGAAGATAGATCAAACATACAACTAATAAATTTAATTATAAAATAGAAGGATATCAATAAGCAGCAATGTTTATTGGGTTTTAAAGGAAACTTCTAACTGGTAAAAATTAACATATCGTCTTACATGCTTGACTAATAGGCTGCTAGGTAGTAATCCATAAAACAGACTGAACTAGGTACCAGTATAGCGTACGCCAGCGTACCTTTCAAGCCTTAGACCATGCTCATATACTCGGTGGAATCAATGACATGGCTAGATGGCTGAATCAACAGAGCGGTTAATTACATGGAAGCAACTTGCGTCTTTGCCTTAGTAGTCTCCTAGCGTCGGTAGCACCAGCGAACGGGAGCAGCGCCTGGCTGTTGGCGAGCGGGACTGGGGTGTAGCGAGCCATTGAGCGGCGGCAAGAAACCCTAGCAATTAGCGAATTGGGAGGTAGATTTTGGATCAGATAAACACACAGACTTAAAGAAATATCAAACTTGTAGGCCTCTTGCCTCTAAACCAATGGTTAGAATGGGTGGATGGGCTACTTTTGGGGCTTTAATTTGCATGGCCATACATTAGCATAATTTGACTTGAGGACCTCACATGTTCTCGGGTGAGGATGGACTCACTTAGGGTCTATCAAACACTACTCCGCAACTGAGTAGTTATAAAGGTAGCTTTTGGGTGAGTCGTGAGATATGCAACGAGACATGATTGACCAACATGGGATTTACCCCTCCGATACGGAGAGATATTCTCCGGGGCCTCTCAATTGATCAGATTCAGAAAGCATGGCCATGTGACTTGGGTTAAGTGTTAACCCGGTTCAGGAATCTGTATCACGGTTTCGGGGAGAAGTTGAGCTACCACAAGGGTGACAAGTACTCGCCTTGAGCTCTTCTCAATAACATATATTGTGAGGCAAAAGGAATGTTGCATATGACATATTGTCGAGGTTCGTGAACCAACTTTATGCACACATGGGAGTTGGCATGTTCTGCTAGGAGCCACTATCAACTATCGACTCGGGTGGTGTCCATGTGTAGGTGAACCTATAGGGCCGCACACTTAAGGGGCAGGAGCCATTCGGATTGGATCTGAGTGGAAATTGGGTGTGGACTCCTAGCGAGCCTCAAGTGTTCAGCCCACGTCAGGATCTATATAAAGGGGAGTGGGCACACCTTTTAGGGTCGATCTTTTTTCTCCCACCACAGCCACCGCTGCCGCCACTTCCCACGGGCCTATGTCACGTGACCGGACCGAGTAGTAGTCGCCCGACACTACTCCTCGTATGTGTGTATACCTTGGAGGCATACCATATATGTGCTTGGACGAACCGTTCACGTGAACTGCAAGGAGTTGTTTGAGGGATCCGGGAGGAACTATTCACGAGAGATCGGCTATAGGAGGAGGTGACTAGGTTGATCACCCACACGCACGCTACTATGACTGTGTCTAATAGTAAAACCTGATCCCCAGTACTATGATCTTGGTTGCGCGGTAGATTTTTTTTGTGCTAGCATAGCTTCCGCGTGCCTCAACAAGGGTTACATTTTGTACACTCCCGCCAAACTATGCGGATAATGCTCTTGATATTATGCACACTCATGTTTGCTCTATGACTGAAAGAATCCCTTCATGGAGCATTATAATTTGTGACTTTCATTGATGACCATTCCAGAAAAGTTTTTGTATATGTGATGAAAAACAAGTATCATTTGCTTGAAGCCTTCAAGGTGTTCCATGTGAAAGTTAAAAGAAGTGTGTGAGATGAGACAATGGTGGTGAATATGAAGGTCCTTTTGAGAGGTATCACAGAAAGTATGCATCAGGCTAGAGAAGAGTAGTATGGCATCAGACTAGAGAAGAGTTCACCAAAGACACCTTAGCTCAATGGACTTGCAGAGATAATGAACAGGTCAATCAAAGAGATGGTCACAACAATACTCTCTCATGCTAATTTACCTAATCCATTCAGGTTGAAGCATTAATGAACGATGTGTATGTTTTATCTATCTCCCTCACTTCATACAAGAACTTAAAGGTTTTTGGATGCAGTGCATGTCCCAATGGACGAGGGGTCGAAGGTTGATAGCAACACAAAACAGTGCATCTAACTCATCCAACCAAATGAAGAGTTTGGTCATAGATTGTGTGATCCAACCAATAGGAAGATTGTGAGAAGCCAAATGTGTTGTTCGTCAAAGATGAAACAATTGAACATATTGGGAAACTAGAGAAGCCGAAGACCATCACACCTCAGATTGACATGTATCCTCCTCCCCCCCTCGTGCATGACAATCATGGGGGAGATGTTGACACTGAACACATGGAGATGCAATTGTCTAAGGAAGTACATGTGGAGGTGATGAGCAGCCTTATAATGATGATGCCAATGATGGTCCACCTGATTCAACACAGGTGCAACAACAAAGAAGAAGAAGAGGTATATTACCTTCCATCAAGTATCCACCACATCAATATGTGTTGAGTGATGCACGTGAGTCCTCATGCTATGAGAAGGCAATGCCTGGTGAGTATAAGAATGAATAGTTGAAAGCCATGCATGAAGGATGATATGAAGTCCTTGTATGAGAATGGCACCTTTGAGTTGGTGAGTTTGCCGAAGGGAAGACACCTCACATCCAAGGTACAAGGCTAGATTGGTCCTGAAAGGTTTTAAATAGAAAAAGGGTATTGATTATGATGCTCCGGTGGTCACCATAGATTGGAAATTGAGCAACTTGATATGAAGAAAGCATTCCTACATGATGAATTGATGATCTAGAGGAGATATATATGGAGAACCTAAAGGAATTCATGGTTTTAGGCAAGGTGCACTTAGTTTGCAAATTGAATAAGAGCTTGTATGGTTTGAAGCAAGCTCCTCGGCAATGGTACAAGAAGTTTGAGTCTATTATGACTGGGCTTGGTTACATAAAGCACAACCTGATCATTGTGTCCTTATGAAGAGGTACGCCGAGGGTGATTTCATTATTCTCTTGCTTTATTTTGATGATATGTTGATTGTTTGTAATGGTACAAAGATGATTGCTCTCCTCAAGAAGTCATTGAGTAAATCATTTGCCATGAAGGATTTGGGATCAACTAAGAAAATGCTTGACATGAAAATCTCCCGTGATAGATCAAACAAGTTGTTTTGGCTCCCACTGGAAAGATACATTGAGAAGGTACTTCAAATTTTCAACAAGGATGCAACACCTTCTAACTCTCTGTTTGTAGGTCATCACCAACTGGCTGCTAAACAATGTCTTACAAGGAAGAAGGAGAAAGAAGAAATAAGTTTAGTACCATACAAATGTGTTTTGGGCAGTTTGATGTATGCCATGGTGTGGTATGCACTAGGCCTGATATTGCCTATGCATTTGGAGTTGTTAATCGGTTCATGAAAAATTCAGGCAAATTGTAACATCCCAAATTTTCAATTTGGAATGTTATACATTAGATCATCACTGCATATCATATTCTTTTGCTTTTGGTTTGATCCTAGAAATTCTACGCAACTCAAGGACCCTCGGAGAGAGTTGGGGATTTCGTTATTTTCATATTTGAGTTTTCTCAAATTTTGAAAATAGGATCATTTGATTTTATTTATTTTATCTTCAATTATTTCTATTATAAAAATATGAGAGAGGGAATAAAATGACTTTCCCAAAATAAAGAAATATTGAGGATCTAATAAAAAATCAAATAAGATTTTATTTTGGAGTTATTTGCTATTTTATTTGAATTTAGAAAAATGCGCGTTTTTTCAAAATTGCATTTAGGCCCCAAATAAATGTTCATCCTGTTCAGCTTGATTTTACAAGTCGGGGAAAATTTATTTCGGGATTTTTGGAGTCCGTTTAGTATTTCTTTTATTTGTTTTTCTGCGCGTAATTATTTAAAAAACGCGCAACCGACTTTGGTCCGTATTCGGCCAGGACTCTGTCCGGCCGGCCTTTATAAGGAGTCGCCCCGAGCCCGTAAGCCCACCCCGCGCCTAACCCTAACCCTAGCCGCCCGCCGCCGCTGCTGTCGCCGCCGCCGGACGCCGCCGCCTGGCTGCCCTGCGCCGCCGCACCATCGCCCCGCGCCGTCGCCGCCCCGCGCCGCCGCCGCCGCCCGGAGCCGCCCCGCCGCCCTGCCGCCGCCCCGCCGCCGCCCGCTGACCCCGCCACCGTCGCCGAGGTTGACCCTCCTGCCACCACCAGTTTTCCCCGGAAAACCGCTTGGTTTTCCGTTCGGTTTTTCGTCGGTTTTTTTAGATCCGTTTTTTTATTTAGATCGGTTTATTTCCGGTTTAGTTTATTTAGCGATCGTTTGCTCGTTCGTTCGTTTTAACAAACGCGTTCACCGTTTAGATACAGAAAACGAACGTTCGTTCGTTAATCTGTTCATCGTTTTTCTTTTTCTCGGATTTTCCGCGATTATTTCTAATTGCGATTTCTGATCCGATTTTCGTTCTAGTATAACTTTTCGCTCGTTTATCAGAATCAGGCGATTCAAGCGCCTGGAGTTTCGTCTCGAAACCCTCTTTCCGTTTAACCAACTCAAACAAGTTTTTGCTTCTGTAAAATTTGACCTAGATCTAGATTAGTAAACAAAGCTTGTTTCTTTCGCCGTTTGACTTTCGTTGCTTCGTTCGATTTGATTCTTTTTGCAAACCAGAGTTCTTAAGTTGAACTTTCTGGTCAGTTCTCTTATTTGAGTTTTACCTGTGCAATAGTTGAGTACTTATTGTATGCTTGTTTGTTTGCAATAGAGTACCCGGAGTGCGCCGCTTGCTACTTTGAATCGCTAGGTTTCGCGGATCATCAGCAAGGCAAGTAACACTTTGACCATACCATTAGATCAATCCTCAAACATTGCATGAATAGGATCTAATTAAATTGTGGGTTTTGGGAAGTAGATGAGGTAGTACCTATTACCTGTTTTATTATCAAACCCTTGGGAGTTACTTCTACATTTGCTTATATTGCCATGCTATGCTAGTAGACGTGGATTGGGTGAGTGTATCCATGACAGATGTGAGATTGTTAAATTAATGATTTATTTAAGGTGGCAACTTAAACACACATCTGGGTGGATTGAGGCACCTGGGTATTCCAGCGATTGCCTGTTTTTTTTATGGACCGCCACCCAGGCTTAAAGGGATCATGAGATTATTCATACTAGAAACTTTCGTGTGCAGCCACAAGCTACTATGAGCTCTAGCATAGTTGATTAAGTCGTGCGAACTTTTACAGTGGTAGACTAGCAGATGTAGGGGAAAGTAGGTGTAACGGTCTACCCGTTCGTAAGGTGCTAGCACTTCTGAAAGACTATGTCTCGGTCATTCGTTTCTCAAACACCATGTAGTGCAAGAATCCCAACGGAGGAGATCGAGTCTTGTGGGGAAAAGTGTGCAAACCTCTGCAGAGTGTATAAACTAATCATGATTAGTCGTGTCCCCGGTTATGAACAACTTGAGTATCTAGTACTTGGATTATCATGTGAATCTCATCATGTTACTCTAATTAATATTGTTGGGTTTTATATATGATGCTTAATTGGGATTGAGAGGGTGTCTACACTCTCAATGTTTAACAACTACTATGATAGTTAAATAAAATTTATTCCGTTGCAGTAGGGAAAAATTGGCTTTACGCAAAACTGTAACCATAGAGCTTTCCACCAGCCAAATATGCATGTAGTATAGCCTTATTCTTTTATTACTTTCTATGTGTTACTTTGCCAGCATATTCCATGTGCTGACCCGTTTCGGGCTGCAACGTTCATGTTGCAGACTTTTCAGACGACGAGTAAGGTGCCTTTAGGTCGTGGTTCTATACTCAGTGATGCCGTTGGAGTTGATGGACTCACTTATCTTCCAAGCCTTCCGTTGTTATCGTTATTAGATGGCCTTAAGCCATATTTATTGTAATAAGTTCGCTTTTGAGACATTCGATGTAATAAGTGTGTGATCGCTACTCTGTTAAAAATCCATTCAAGTATTGTGCGTGTCAGCATTACTGATCCAGGGATGACACTGAAGCACAGAGATCAAACTGTTTGAGGTCTGGTCGCTACACAAATCCTGTTGGAATACAGTGAAATGTTCTAGGTACCTCAAGTGAATTCAAAATCATGTTTATGATTTGGAAGTAGTGATCATGTATTGCATTGCTATACAGATGCAGATTATGATGATGACATTGACCGTAGGAAGTCAACCTCGCGATACGTGATGACTTATGCAGGGGGCGGTGTCATGGAAATTAAGATTGCAAAAATGTGTTTTGACGTTGACCATAGAAGTTGCGTACATAGTTTTGGCTGATGCATGCAAGGAAATGTTGTGGATAAAGAACTTTTTGCAGTAGATAAGCATGAAGCAAGAGAAGTATGTTGTGTTTGCAACAGTCAAAGTGTTATTCACCTTGCCAAGAATTCAAGCTATCACTCTTGTATAATTGGATTTGAGATATCATGAATTCCAAGTTGCTACAACTTGAAAGATCCTTACTGATAAGAATGGTTCGGATATGATGACTAGGATATTGCCAAGTGAGAAGCTACAAGCATGTTGCAGGATAAAGGGCATGACGGACCCACCTCATGGGTCAGAGAGGGGGATTTGTTGACATGTCCTCATGTGGGTTGTGAGGAGATGAACCTTTGAAGCCTTTAGGTAGGCCAAAGTTGTGCAAGTGCCCACTACCGATTAGGGTTAATGACCTAAAGACATTTGACTTTGCACAAGGGAAAGGGGCCTCCCATCCAACAGCCAACAACAAGTGACAAAATTCACGTTAGCCTCCATTGGAGAAGAGAAGAGAAAATCAACAGTTAAAGGAAAGGAGAGCAAAATTGAAGGAAAAAACTTGCCATCGAGCGAAGGGGTCTCACCCTAAAGTTTTGAAGTTCAGATCCACCACCTTGTCTCCTTCAAGTTGTGGTTTCACCATGTTTGGTGAGATTGTTCCGACCACTAGCTCTTACAACCACAAATCTTGTTGTCATCCAAGATATAGAAATCTTGATGTATGAGAGTCTATAGTGCTACCTAGAGAAGAACTTGTTATATCTCATCTATGATAATAAAGAAAGAAGATTTGGATGGCTCTGTACTATGGTTTATACAGGGCCGACCGGGGGGGGGGGGGGGGGGGGGGGGGGGGGGGGGGCGGACGCTCCGGGCCCCCGCAAACAAGGGGGCCCGCCCAGGTATGTGTGAGCACCTGTACTACAATCGGCAACCGCTCCTGGAGGCGCTATTGAAGGTCGAGAAGCTATTCAGCATCTCCACAGAGAAGACTGAAACGTTATTTCTTCCCATGAACAGACTGGGCCTTGGGCCTTTTTCTTACTTTACTATGGTCGTGGGTCAGTTCCGAAAAGAATAAGATGGTGGTGGATCATTCCTCAAAAAAATGGTGGTGGGTCAGGCTGGGGCAGATGGCACACTAGTTCAGTAAAATTAGCCATTCCTTTCTAGAAGATGGAATTAGGTATCAATTGATCCCTCCCTTTAAAAAATGCTATCAATTGATCATTTTCTAAAAAAACTATTAATTGATCCTAAAAAAATCGACACTAGGGAATAGCGAACAGGGACGACACTCTCGGTACTCTTGTCCTCCCTACTTTGAATCAATACTTATTCATATATATTTTTCAAATTGATTTCATGTTATAAATTGTCGGCTCACTGTTGTATCAACTTTATTTAGTGAAGCATATTTTATATATCAAATTTTACCTTCATATGTTCATATAGGCCCATTCTATTTCTTATCTTGCTGATTATGCATTTTAATTCATAGAAATCTCTTTGCTATCGGTTTTACCATACCAAATTGCAACATCGCAAGTGTAATTAGGCTCATAAGATGGTAGCCGCAATTTGGCTTGATATCATGTGCTACCTCTAGTGGCGAACGCTTGATCTTCTATGACCAATGCTTTGATCTCTCGTGCGTCTTGGCTGATGATGCCCCCATCATCGCCTCCACATGGCCACATCGAGAGGCGGAGTCACCAGGAGGAAACTACACCGCACTCACCGATCACTATGACCGCTACAATTTAGATCAAGTATGTCTCTTGGTAACATTTATAAATTACTTAACATGGATATTGTTTTCGATGCATTTTAAATGTTTATTGATAACATTGTATATAGGCATATATTAATTATTTTGATGTTTATATTAAAGGGCCTTGTTCTAGTTTGACCCCGGGCACCCAAAATCTCAGGACCAGGCCTGGGTTTATATTCCCAACTTGGGTGTTTTCCACATAAAATTCGGTGTCTCGATGTGTCTATATTGCTACTGCTAGAGTTATATTAAGTGATGTTTTTTGGCCTTTTGCATTCTAGTCTCTTGGCATCCTCTTGTAGCCTTTTGGCATCCTCTTGTAACCTTTTGGCATCCTCATATATGTGTATATATGTTGGCATTGGCCTCCTAATAATTTAAGTTGCTATTCTCAAGATGGTATTAGAGCTCTAGGTGTTTATTTTTCCGCACAACTTGTGCCGCTCCCGATCCAATCTCCTACAGGACTTCCCATCCAAGCTAGCTAGTTGATCCAGCCGCTCGCTAGTTGTTGCCCTCCCGTGGAATCCACTGTGAATCGATTTGGCCCTCGCGTAGAATCCGCTAGCTAATATTGGATCCGACCGGACTTGGTCTCAATCGATCCAGCCACTGGCCGCTCGTCCTCCTCCAAGGTCGCTGCCGACCGTGGGCCTCGTCCGCGCCGCTGCTGCTTTCTGCGGCTGCCGGCTGCCGGCCTCGTCCACGCCGCTGCTGCCTTCTGCGGCGCCACCGGCCGCCGGCCCCGTCTGCGCCGTTGCTGCCGGCCGCCGGCCCCGTCTGCGCTGCTGCCGCTGGCCTCGTCCGCGCCACTGTTGCCTTCTACGGCGCCACCTGTCGCCGGCCCCGTCCTCCGCGACGTTGCTGTCTTCCGCGGCTGCTTGCGGGGCGCTCGCATGGTTACGTGAATAGCTGCTGCCGTTTCTTGTCCAGGTGTCTACTGCTCCAGATCGCGACTCTGTCTAATCAATTTGGTCCTCGTTCGGCTGGCTTTTCGTCTGATCTGCTGCTGGTTCTGGCCGTTCTCACCTTGGCCAGTTGAGTCTTGGTGACAGAAAAGGAGCACCATTTCTTTGGCGTCATCTGGCTATGTTGCCATCCCGCGCTGCCCGGTGATATTCGATGGGGCTAATTATGCTGAGTTCGTTGCCTTTATGCGCATTCACATGTGTGGCATTCGTCTGTGGGGTGTTCTTTCTGGTGAGGTCCTCTGTCCTCCGCGCCCAGTTCCTCCTGTGGCTCCTACCCCACCGCTGACGCCACCGGCTCTTGACGCAGATGCTTCTGATGCTGATCGGGCTGCAGCCACGGTTGCTGCTGATGATGCGGCTGCCGCTTATGACCAGGAGGTCTTGGATTATTCAAATGATCTTTCTGTTTATCGTGACGATATGGTTGCTTACACTCAATGGTGTGATGATGATGCTCGTGCTGCAACTATCCTCACTTCCACTGTTTTGCCTCAGTTTGCTTCTAAGTTTATAGGCCTCGGTACTGTCTTTGAGATGTGGACTCATCTTCGTCAGCGTTATCAGCCCTCTGGTGATGCTCTCTACTTGTCTGTGGTCCGTCAGGAGCATGCTCTTTAGCAGGGAGACTCCACTATTGATGAGTTCTACACTCAGAGTTCTGCTATCTGGCGCCAACTTGACTCCCTTCGCACTACTGTTTGTGGCACTTGCCCGTGTTGCCAGACTGTGAGGTCAGACTTGGAGTTTCAGCGCGTCTATGAGTTCTTGTCACGACTCCGTGGGGAGTTTGAGCCTCGACGTGCTCAGTTGTTTGCTCGTGGCCGTGTTCCTATTTCTGAGGTGCTTTTTGAGCTCTTTGCTGAGGAGACTCGCCTCCGTGGTGCTGGTTTGCTTCAGGTTCCCTCTATGCTCGCTGCTCGAGTTGCTACTCCACCAGTGCCTTCTTGCTCCAGTGCTCCGCCGCTACTGCCCACTCCTCCGGGTAGTGAGGCCCGCTCTCGTGAAGGCCGCTCTCGTCCTCTTACTCATTGTGACTACTGCAACAAGGATGGTCACCCCGAGTTTGATTGCTTCAAGAACAAGCGTGATATGCGTAATAGGGGGCGCAATTCTTCTTCCGGGGCTCGTGCTTCTTCCTCGACACCGTCTACTGTCTCCTTGACTGAGCAACATATTGTGAAGCTCAAACGTCTACTTGCTGCTTCAGGTTCTTCGACAGGTACTACAGGCTCTGTGACTAGTGCTTCTAGTGCTGAGCGACCATTGTCTACACAGTCAGGTACATCCCCATGGGTTCTGGATTCTGGAGCTTCATTTCATATGTCCTCCGATTCTTCTATCTTGTCCTCTCGTAGATCTCTCGATTTTCCTATTAACGTTCTTACTGTTGATGGTACTCCTCTTCCTGTTGCGAGTCGCACTCTTGCCACCTCTTCCTTTTATGTTCCAGATGTTTCTCATGTGCCTCGCCTTACCATGAACCTATTTTCTGCGGGTCAGCTTACTGATTCTGGTTGTCGTGTCATTCTTGACGTTGATTCTTGCACTATCCAGGATCGCCACACGAAGGCTCTAGTTGGGGTTGGCCCGCGCCACCATGATTCTCAGGGGCTTTCGGAGTTGGACTGGCTTAATGTTCCAGTCCATCTGCCTCCGTCGCTTCAGCTACCAACTGCTTCCAGCAGTGGCATCATCAACTTGGTCACCTTTGTGGTTCTCGACTATCGTGTTTAGTTCATCGTGGTCTTCTGGGGCCTGTCTCAGGAGATGTCTCCTTACAGTGTTAGGGTTGTAGGCTTGGTAAACAAGTTCAGTTACTTTATCCTACTAGCGAGTCAGTGTCTCAACGCCCTTTTGATTTAGTACATTCAGTTGTGTGGGGTCCGGCTCCCTTCTCTTCCAAAGGGGGCCATCGCTACTATATTATTTTTATACATGATTTCTCTCGCTACACTTGGCTTTACTTCATGTCTTCTCGTAGCGAGGTTCTCTCTATTTATAAGTGTTTTGCCGCCATGGTCCACACTCAGTTATCTACACCTATTCGTGTGTTTCGTGCTAATTCTACTGGCGAGTATATCTCCAAATGTTGCGTGTTTTTCTTGTTGAGCAGGGTACACTTGCTCAATTCTCTTGTCCCGGTGCTCACGCTCAGAATGGCGTGGCTGAGCGCAAGCATCGTCACCTTCTTGAGACAGCTCGTGTGATGATGATTGCCGCCTCTCTTCCACCTCATTTCTGGGCTGAGTCTGTCTTCACTGCCACATATCTCATAAACATTCAACCCTCATCTGCTCTATAGGGAGGTATTCCTATAGAGCGTCTTTCTGATCATTCTCCTGATTATTCTGCTCTTCGGTTGTTTGGTTGTGTTTGTTATGTTCTCCTTGCCCCCTGAGAATGCACCAAACTAACAGCTTAGTCTGTCGAGTGTTTTTCTGGGCTACAGTGATGAACATAAGGGTTATCGGTGTTGGGATCCTGTCAGTCGACGGATGCGGGATGTGACTTTTGACGAGTCTTGTCCATTCTACCCACAACCATCCTCTTCTACCTTTTCAGTAGAGGATATCTCTTTTCTCACGTTTCCTGATACACCTCCCTCTATGCCTCATATTCCTACTCCTCCTTCTCATCCCACTATTGCAGATCCGACACCATCTTCTCCTTTCATTTCTTCTCCTTCCTTATTGCATGACACTCCACCTTCATCACCGATGTCTTCTCCATCTCCATCACCTCCGCTGGTTCCTTCTCATCCCACTTTTCCTTTTCATTATACCCGTCGTCGACGTGTTATGGATGAATCTACTGACGTGCCATCTACTTCTGGTGCACCATCTTCCTCGTCCCAGCCGACTTATGATCTTCGGGCTCGACCTTGCCCTCCTCCTGACCACTATTCTCCTAGACGATATGGCCTTTCGGTTGTACTTGAGCCTACCTCTTATCATGATGTTGTTGTTCATCCTGAATGGCAGTTTGCGATTGAAGGAAATATGCCCTAGAGGCAATAATAAAGTTATTATTTATTTCCTTATATCATGATAAATGTTTATTATTCATGCTAGAATTGTATTAACCGGAAACATAATACATGTGTGAATACATAGACAAAAACAAAGAGTCACTAGTATGCCTCTACTTGACTAGGTCGTTAATCAAAGATGGTTATGTTTCCTAACCATAGACATGAGTTGTCATTTGATTAATGGGATCACATCATTAGGAGAATGATGTGATTGACTTGACCCATTCCGTTAGCTTAGCACTTGATAGTTTAGTTTGTTGCTATTGCTTTCTTCATAACTTATACATGTTCCTATGACTATGAGATTATGCAACTCTCGTTTACCAGAGGAACACTTTGTGTGCTACCAAACGTCACAACGTAAATGGGTGATTATAAAGGTGCTCTACAGGTGTCTCCGAAGGTACTTGTTGGGTTGGCGTATTTCGAGATTAGGATTTGTCACTCCAATTGTCGGAGAGGTATCTGTGGGCCCTCTCGATAATGCACATCACTCAAGCCTTGCAAGCATTGCAACTAATAAGTTAGTTGCAGGATGATGTATTACGGAACGAGTAAAGAGACTTGCCGGTAACGAGATTGAACTAGGTATTGAGATACCGACGATCGAATCTCGGGCAAGTAACATACCAATGACAAAGGGAACAACGTATGTTGTTATGCGGTCTGACCGATAAAGATCTTCGTAGAATATGTAGGAGCCAATATGAGCATCCAGGTTCCGCTATTGGTTATTGACCGGAGACGTGTCTCGGTCATGTCTACATAGTTCTCGAACCCGTAGGGTCCGCATGCTTAAAGTTCGGTGACGATCGTAATTAGGGTTTTTGTGTTTTTGATGTACCGAAGGTTATTCGGAGTCCCGGATGTTATCACGGACATGACGAGGAGTCTCAAAATGGTCGAGACATAAAGATTGATATATTGGAAGCCTATATTTGGATATCGGAAACATTCCGGGTGAAATCAGGATTTTACCGGAGTACCGGGGGTTACCGGAACCCCCCCCCCCCCGGGGGGGGGGGGGTTATTGGGCCTACATGGGCCATAAGGGAGAAGAGGAGGGCCGGCCAGGGCAAGCTGCGCGCCCACTCCCCCCTAGTCCGAATAGGACAAGGAAGGGGGGGGGCGCCCCCCTTTCCTCTTTCTCCCTTCCTCCTTCCTTCTCCAACAAGGCAAGAGGGGGGAGTCCTACTCCCGGTTGGAGTAGGACTCCTCCAGGCACACCCATAGGGTCGGCCGCACCTCCCCCTCTCCCTCCTTTATATACTGAGGCAAGGGGAACCCCATGACACACAAGTTGATCCTCGTGATCGTTCCTTAGCCGTGTGCGGTGCCCCCTTCCACCATATTCCACCTCGGTCATATCGTAGCGGTGCTTAGGCGAAGCCCTGCGTCGGTAGAACATCATCACCGTCATCACACCGTCGTGCTGACGGAACTCTCCCTCAACGTTTTGCTGGATCGGAACTCGAGGGACGTCACCGAGCTGAACGTGTGCAGAACTTGGAGGTGTCGTACGTTCGGTACTTGGATCGGTCAGATCAGGAAGACGTATGACTACTTCCTCTACGTTGTGTCAACGCTTCTGTTGCCGGTCTACGAGGGTACATAGACAATACTCTCCCCTCTCGTTGCTATGCATCACCATGATCTTGCGTGTGCGTAGGAAATTTTTTAAAATTACTACGTTCCCCAATAATGGCATCCGAGCCTAGGTTTTATGCGTTGATGTTGTGCACGAGTAGAACACAAGTGAGTTGTGGGCGATATAAGTCATACTGCTTACCAGCATGTCATACTTTGGTTCGGCGGTATTGTTGGATGAAGCGGCCCGGACCGACATTACACGTACGCTTACGCAAGACTGGTTCTACCGACGTGCTTTGCACACAGGTGGCTGGCGGGTGTCAGTTTCTCCAACTTTAGTTGAACCAAGTGTGGCTACGACCGGTCCTTGCGAAGGTTAAAACAGCACCAACTTGACAAACTATCGTTGTGGTTTTGATGCGTAGGTAAGAACGGTTCTTGCTAAGCCCGTAGCAGCCACGTAAAACTTGCAACAACAAAGTAGAGGACGTCTAACTTGTTTTTGCAGGGCATGTTGTGATGTGATATGGTCAAGACATGATGCTAAATTTTATTGTATGAGATAATCATGTTTTGTAACCGAGTTATCTGCAACTGGCAGGAGCCATATGGTTGTCGCTTTATTGTATGCAATGCAATTGCGCTGTAATGCTTTACTTTATCACTAAGCGGTAGTGATAGTCGTGGAAGCATAAGATTGGCGAGACGACAACGATGCTACGATGGTGATCAAGGTGTCGCGCCGGTGACGATGGTGATCATGAAGGTGCTTCGGAGATGGAGATCACAAGCACAAGATGATGATGGCCATATCATATCACTTATATTGATTGCATGTGATGTTTATCTTTTATGCATCTTATCTTGCTTTGATTCACGGTAGCATTATAAGATGATCCCCCACTAAATTATCAAAGTATAAGTGTTCTCTCTGAGTATGCACCGTTGTGAAAGTTCTTTGTGCTGAGACACCACGTGATGATCAGGTGTGATAGGCTCTACGTTCAAATACAACGAGTGCAAAACAGTTGCACACGCGGAATACTCAGGTTTAACTTGACGAGCCTAGCATATAACAGATATGGCCTCGGAACACGGAGACCGAAAGGTCGAGCGTGAATCATATAGTAGATATGATCAACATGTTGATGTTCACCATTGATACTACTCCATCTCATGTGATGATCGGACATGGTTTAGTTGATTTGGATCACGTGATCACTTAGAGGATTAGAGGGATATCTTTCTAAGTGGGAGTTCTTAAGTAATATGATTAATTGAACTTAAATTTATCATGAACTTAGTACCTGATAGTATCTTGCTTGTCTATGTTTGATTGTAGATAGATGGCTCGTGCTGTTGTTCCGTTGAATTTTAATGCGTTTCTTGAGAAAGCAAAGTTGAAAGATGATGGTAGCAATTACACGGACTGGGTCCGTAAATTGAGGATTATCCTCATTGCTGCACAGAAGAATTACGTCCTGAAAGCACCGCTAAGTGCCAAGCCTGCTGCAGGAGCAACACCAGATGTTATGAATGTCTGGCAGAGCAAAGCTGATGACTACTCGATAGTTCAGTGTGCCATGCTTTACGGCTTAGAACCGGGTCTTCAACGATGTTTTGAACGTCATGGAGCATATGAGATGTTCCAGGAGTTGAAGTTAATATTTCAAGCAAATGCCCGGATTGAGAGATATGAAGTCTCCAATAAGTTATATAGCTGTAAGATGGAGGAGAATAGTTCTGTCAGTGAACATATACTCAAAATGTCTGGGTATCATAATCACTTGACTCAACTGGGGGTTAATCTTCCCATTGATAGTGTCATTGACAGAGTTCTTCAATCACTGCCACCAAGCTACAAAAGCTTCGTGATGAACTATAATATGCAAGGGATGAATAAAACTATTCCTGAGCTCTTCGCAATGCTAAAAGCCGCGGAGGTAGAAATCAAGAAGGAGTATCAAGTGTTGATGGTCAATAAGACCACCAGTTTCAAGAAAAAGGGCAAAGGGAAGAAGAAAGGGAACTTCAAGAAGAACAACAAACAAGTTGCTGCTCAGGAGAAGAAACCCAAGTCTGGACCTAAGCCTGAGACTGAGTGCTTCTACTGCAAGCAGACTGGTCACTGGAAGCGGAACTGCCCCAAGTATTTGGCGGATAAGAAGGATGGCAAAGTGAACAAAGGTATATGTGATATACATGTTATTGATGTGTACCTTACTAATGCTCGCAGTAGCACCTGGGTATTTGATATTGGTTCTGTTGCTAACATTTGCAACTCGAAACAGGGGCTACGGATTAAGCGAAGATTGGCTAAGGACGAGGTGACGATGGGCGTGGGAAATGGTTCCAAAGTCGATGTGATCGCGGTCGGCACGCTACCTCTACATCTACCTTCGGGATTAGTATTAGACCTAAATAATTGTTATTTGGTGCCAACGTTGAGCATGAACATTATATCTGGATCTTGTTTGATGCGAGACGGTTATTCATTTAAATCAGAGAATAATGGTTGTTCTATTTATATGAGTAATATCTTTTATGGTCATGCACCCTTGAAGAGTGGTCTATTTTTGATGAATCTCGATAGTAGTGATACACATATTCATAATGTTGAAATCAAAAGATGTAGAGTTGATACTGATAGTGCAACTTATTTGTGGCATTGCCGTTTAGGTCATATCGGTGTAAAGCGCATGAAGAAACTCCATACTGATGGACTTTTGGAACTACTTGATTATGAATCACTTGGTACTTGCGAACCGTGCCTCATGGGTAAGATGACCAAAACGCCGTTCTCCGGTACTATGGAGAGAGCAACGGATTTGTTGGAAATCATACATATAGATGTATGTGGTCCAATGAATGTTGAGGCTCGTGGCGGATATCGTTATTTTCTCACCTTCACAGATGATTTAAGCAGATATGGGTATATCTACTTAATGAAACATAAGTCTGAAACATTTGAAAAGTTCAAAGAATTTCAGAGTGAAGTTGAAAATCATCGTAACAAGAAAATAAAGTTTCTACGATCTGATCGTGGAGGAGAATATTTGAGTTACAAGTTTGGTCTACATTTGAAACAATGCGGAATAGTTTCGCAACTCACGCCACCCGGAACACCACAGCGTAATGGTGTGTCCGAACGTCGTAATCGTACTTTATTAGATATGGTGAGATCTATGATGTCTCTTACTGATTTACCGTTATCATTTTGGGGTTATGCTTTAGAGACGGCTGCATTCACGTTAAATAGGACACCATCGAAATCCGTTGAGACGACGCCTTATGAACTGTGATTTGGCAACAAACCAAAGTTGTCGTTTCTGAAAGTTTGGGGCTGCGATGCTTATGTGAAAAAGCTTCAACCTGATAAGCTCAAACCCAAATCGGAGAAATATGTCTTCATAGGATACCCAAAGGAGACTGTTGGGTACACCTTCTATCACAGATCCGAAGGCAAAACTTTTGTTGCTAAATTCGGAGTTTTTCTAGAGAAGGAGTTTCTCTCGAAAGAAGTGAGTGGGAGAAAAGTAGAACTTGATGAGGTAAATGTACCTGCTCCCTTATTGGAAAGCAGTACATCACAGAAACTGGTTTCTGTGACACCTACACCAATTAGTGATGAAGCTAATGATAATGATCATGAAACTTCAGATCAAGTTACTACCGAACCTCGTAGATCAACCAGAGTAAGATCCGCACCAGAGTGGTACGGTAATCCTGTTCTGGAAGTCATGCTACTAGATCATGGTGAACCTACGAACTATGAAGAAGCGATGGTGAGCCCAGATTCCGCAAAATGGCTAGAAGCCATGAAATCTGAGATGGGATCCATGTATGAGAACAAAGTGTGGACTTTGGTTGACTTGGCCGTTGATCAGCAAGCAATTGAGAATAAATGGATCTTCAAGAAGAAGACTGACGCTGACGGTAATGTTACTATCTACAAAGCTCGACTTGTTGCAAAAGGTTTTCGACAAGTTCAAGGGATTGACTACGATGAGACCTTCTCACCCGTAGCGATGCTTAAGTCTGTCCGAATCATGTTAGCAATTGCCGCATTTTATGATTATGAAATTTGGCAAATGGATGTCAAAACTGCATTCCTAAATGGATTTCTGGAAGAAGAGTTGTATATGATGCAACCAGAAGGTTTTGTCGATCCAAAGGGAGCTAACAAAGTGTGCAAGCTCCAGCGATCCATTTATGGACTGGTGCAAGCCTCTCGGAGTTGGAATAAACGCTTTGATAGTGTGATCAAAGCATTTGGTTTTGTACAGACTTTTGGAGAAGCCTGTATTTACAAGAAAGTGAATGGGAGCTCTGTAGCATTTCTGATATTATATGTGGATGACATATTATTGATTGGAAATGATATAGAATTTCTGGATAGCATAAAGGGATACTTGATAAGAGTTTTTCAATGAAAGACCTCGGTGAAGCTGCTTACATATTGGGCATTAAGATCTATAGAGATAGATCAAGACGCTTAATTGGACTTTCACAAAGCACATACCTTGACAAGATTTTGAAGAAGTTCAAAATGGATCAAGCAAAGAAAGGGTTCTTGCCTATGTTACAAGGTATGAAGTTGAGTAAGACTCAACGTCCGACCACCGCAGAAGATAGAGAGAAAATGAAATATGTTCCCTGTGCTTCAGCCATAGGCTCTATCATGTATGCAATGTTGTGTACCAGACTTGATGTGTGCCTTGCTATAAGTCTAGCAGGGAGGTACCAAAGTAATCCAGGAGTGGATCACTGGACAGCGGTCAAGAACATCCTGAAATACCTGAAAAGGACTAAGGATATGTTTCTCGTATATGAAGGTGACAAAGAGCTCATCGTAAATGGTTACGTTGATGCAAGCTTTGACACTGATCCGGACGATTCTAAATCGCAAACCGGATACGTGTTTTTACTGAACGGTGGAGCGGTCAGTTGGTACAGTTCTAAACAAAGCGTTGTAGCGGGATCTACATGTGAAGCGGAGTACATAGCTGCTTCAGAAGCAGCAAATGAAGGAGTCTGGATGAAGGAGTTCATATCCAATCTAGGTGTCATACCTAGTGCATCGGGTCCAATGAAAATCTTTTGTGACAATACTGGTGCAATTGCCTTGGCAAAGGAATCCAGATTTCACAAGAGAACCAAACACATCAAGAGACACTTCAATTCCATTCGGGATTTAGTCCAAGTGGGAGACATAGAAATTTGCAAGATACATACGGATCTGAATGTTGCAGATCCGCTGACTAAGCCTCTTCCACGAGCAAAACATGATCAACACCAAGGCTCCATGAGTGTTAGAATCATTACTGTGTAATCTAGATTATTGTCTCTAGTGCAAGTGTGAGACTAAAAGAAATATGCCCTAGAGGCAATAATAAAGTTATTATTTATTTCCTTATATCATGATAAATGTTTATTATTCATGCTAGAATTGTATTAACCGGAAACATAATACATGTGAATACATAGACAAAAACAAAGAGTCACTAGTATGCCTCTACTTGACTAGCTCGTTAATCAAAGATGGTTATGTTTCCTAACCATAGACATGAGTTGTCATTTGATTAACGGGATCACATCATTTGGAGAATGATGTGATTGACTTGACCCATTCCGTTAGCTTAGCACTTGATCGTTTAGTTTGTTGCTATTGCTTTCTTCATAACTTATACATGTTCCTATGACTATGAGATTATGCAACTCCCGTTTACCGGAGGAACACTTTGTGTGCTACCAAACGTCACAACGTAACTAGGTGATTATAAAGGTGCTCTACAGGTGTCTCCGAAGGTACTTGTTGGGTTGGTGTATTTCGAGATTAGGATTTGTCACTCCGATTGTCGGAGAGGTATCTCTGGGCCCTCTCGGTAATGCACATCACTCAAGCCTTGCAAGCATTGCAACTAATAAGTTAGTTGCAGGATGATGTATTACGGAACGAGTAAAGAGACTTGCCGGTAACGAGATTGAACTAGGTATTGAGATACCGACTTTCGAATCTCGGGCAAGTAACATACCGATGACAAAGGGAACAACGTATGTTGTTATGCGGTCTGACCGATAAAGATCTTCGTAGAATATGTAGGAGCCAATATGAGCATCCAGGTTCCGCTATTGGTTATTGACCGGAGACGTGTCTCAGTCATGTCTAGATAGTTCTCGAACCCGTAGGGTCCGCACGCTTAAAGTTCGGTGACGATCGTAATTAGGGTTTTTGTGTTTTTGATGTACCGAAGGTTATTCGGAGTCCCAAATGTTATCACGGACATGACGAGGAGTCTCGAAATGGTCGAGACATAAAGATTGATATATTGGAAGCCTATCACTACTAGGGAAAAGCCTATACACAGAATTTTACCAGTAGCGTTGTACAAAATCAAGCGCTGCTGCTACTTAGTAGCAGCGCGCGTAAATAAACCGCGCTACTGCTATGACTTTAGCAGTAGCGCGTACTAGCGAAAAGCGCTGCTGCTACGTTTGAACTGAGCGCACATGGCTAGCCCAACCTAGCAGTAGCGCGTATAATAGCCCAGCGCTACTGCTAATCTCCTTAGCTGCAGCGCGCTTACGTGTAAAGCGCTGCTGCTAACGGAAATAAAATAAAGTGAAAAACAAGTAGAAAAGTAAATGAAAATTAAAATGAAAGAAATAGAAAAAGGAGAAAGGGAAAAAATAAAATGTAAAGAAAAATAAAAGAAAAAAGGGAAAAAAGGAGAAAGGAATAGCAGTAGCGGGTTCTGCAGAAAATCGCTATAGCTGCAACGTGTATTTCAGAACGCGTTGTAGCTAACGTAGCAGTAACGCCCTTTCTGGAACGCGCCACTGGTACTTCTGACTTAACCATGCGATTCTTCCTTCCCCACGACCACTTCATCCCCCAAATCAACTCCACTCTCGCCGCCGCCGTCGCCCCTCGGCCGCCGCGCGCTCTCCCCACGCCGCCCCTGACCCCAGATTCAACGTCGGCCCGCCCCCGACCTCAACGCCGCCCGGGACGCC
>NC_057812.1:571432613-571438092 GCF_018294505.1 Triticum aestivum
CTCCCTCATCGCAGGCACCCGAGGTGAGCACGCCTGCTCCTCCCTCTCCCCTACCTCTGCCTAGGGTTTCTACCTCCATCAAATTAGTTAGGGTGGAAACGAATCGGATGCGGATGCGGCTCAAATGAGTTAGGGTTCATATAAGGGTGGAAACGAATCAAATTTTTAAGATGAATCATAAAACGAGTAAAATTTGACCACTTATTTCACTTTATAGTTGGATAATTGGAATATCCACTACCACTTTCCACCCCTATAGGTTCATCAAATTAGATGGTAATTAGGGCAGTAGTTCTTAGGTACTAATTAGTTAGTAAGAACTAGGTACTAATTAGGTACTAGAATATTTTTATTTATAGTAAGTTTATTTTTAGTAAGAACTAGTTGAATTAATAGAACTAGTTAGTAAGAACTTGTTGCTATTTTTTTAGTTAAAGCAATTTTCCCGCATCGACGTGGACGATGCCTATCCCGCATCCTCGTCGTCGAGTCGGTGGAGGACGACACCTGCTTGACCAGATGGGCCATGTCCGGGACTGGGCTCCGCCGGGGTGGTACTGGGAGGTGCTACCTACCGGGGGGCGCAGGTTGGTGAGGAGCCAGCCTGTTGTTGACCCGAACCTTCTTTGGTGGCGGTCGCGTGGGCCAGTGACGGTCCAGAGGCTCGAGGACTCCGCGGAGGTGGTGCGTCACCGTGTCAGTGAGGAGGACTCGCACGTCCGTTGCTACTTGTTTGCGTTGGAGCACAGGTTCTCCAATACCTGGCAGGTTCTCCAGGGATCTCACTGGAGCTATGATCCCGTGATGGTTCCTTCTCTGTGGGTGTCCACCGCCCGCGCTGATACCCGTCGTGTGCTAGGGTTTTAGTTGTACTAGTGATGTTATATGTATGACACTATTCGGGATGTATTAGTGATAATATTCGACGATGTATGGACGCATGAGATGATTTAATTTTGCTTATTGAATGCATGCTAATTTGAGTCTTATAAGATATTTTGAAATGTATATCTTGTGTTGCTCAATATCCAAGTGGCCAGTCATGTTTGCAGGTTACACCTCAGAGTGGCCTATGTTTTGCCGGAGTGTTGATTCATTTCCGTTCCGGCAAATTTCAGGCGCTCGATATATCCTATTTTAGCAAAGGTCATGCCGGATTTTTCCGTGAATTTTGGCATGACTTTTGCCAGAATATGTAGGAAATATCGAGTGCCCCGGATTTGTGTGTTGAGTATCCTGGTAGTTGTCTTCTATCGATTTTCAATTAATGTTTTAACTATGAACATAGGAAATGTCTGACGACAAAAAGGATTTCGGTATTTGCAAATACTGCGAAGACGAGCATGGCCTGTGCGACAGAATATTCCTAGATGATGATAGGCGCTTCAGCATCAAGCTGGACGAGAACTTCGAAGTGGATACAGTAAGTCACAACGACAAGTCTTTTTTCGTAATTAAGCATGACATCTGCTTCATTTGCTTCAACTTATATTTTTTTACTATTCTACTAGCGTATCCCCTGCCATGCAAGAGTTTTTGTATTGGATAAGATAGGTTTCAGTCATACTATGGAGGTAAAGAAAGTTTATTTGAAGACCGAGCATGGTTATATTTTCCACGCAAAATTATACAATTCAGACGACTACACCTATTTTGGATGCAAAACATGGCGAGCACTATGCAAGACTTATGCATTTCAGCCTGATATGGTTATCACCTTTGATATTCGTCCGGAAGATGATATTGAAGGTAATACCGACATCTGGGTCGATGTGCAGACGCCTCCAGTTACACCAAAATGTAAGCTTCTCAACCATATTTATGTCTTTGATATTGTTTATTCAAAAATAGTTGACAACTAATTTGTATTGTCAGCTTATTTCGGTTCAAGCAAACATGTCCAGCGCTTGGTAGACAGGACCTACTACTGTCCCGGGGCTGAACTAAACTGCGAGGAGCTAAGTCATTATGTTTCATGGCTTGAGGATCTTGATACCGTCAAGACAAATTTTCTTCCTGGACTTAGAAATCTTAGTACTGAAAACGTGCGACCAATAGTGTTCGTCATGAACTACGGTCACATCTATTTAGGAAGGATGGTAAGATTTTTACTATTTGTCCTCAGTGCATCTTTTCCATACATTATTTGTGAAGCTAAACTTCATTGCTAAGTATGTGACCATACGATGTTCTTCAACAGGGACTCCCGATGAATGTTGTGCCTTATGGGATCGAGACTAAAGGTACCATGAGTATTATTAGCTTACGGCCAAGATATCCTACATGTTACTTTAGTGCATTCAAGATCAGCGGTGAATGCTTAATAGTGCAAGACTGGACCAGATATGTGATGGGGGAGCGCAGACAAGTACTAGGGGGCAGCAAACAGATGTGCTACCCAAAATTAGGAGACAGGTTCATCTGCATGCTCCAACTTGATCAAGGAGGAGAGCTACACATGTTTTATGTTGTTTTACCTAAGAGAGAGCAGCAGGAGTGATTAGCTAGAAATGAGTTTGAGGATGATGATGTGCTACACTATTACCATGATGATAAAATAGCTAGTGTTGGTGATAATGACTGATGATTATTATTAGCTAGTGTTAGTGGTGATTAAATAAATATTGTTGGTGCTAATGATTATGATGATGATTAAATAGCTTGTGCTGGCGGATTAGATTCAACTGGAGGCAACATGTGGTGCACATCGAAAGTACTACTAGTCCAAACTAGATCAAGTTTGGATTAGTAGTATACTTTTGACATGCACCACATATTGCCTCCACTTGAACCTAATCCACCTTCATTTGACACACTGTTATGGACATAATGATGTAAACCTCATAACTGGTATTGTACCAATATTTGTACGATGGCGCATAAATACACTGAAAATAAAAAAATAAAAAAACAATACTAGTAGCGATGGAAAGAAAACACGCTGCCAGTAGTTACATTAGCAGCAGCGTGGGAGTGAACAAGCGCTGCAGCTATTTGTCCTAGCAGTAGCGCGTGCGGCACGCATTACTGCTAAGCAATAGTTGTAGCGCCTTATTAGTAGCGCGCCTACCCGCGCTACTAGTGAGCACAAAACCAACGCTACTGCTAGGGTTTTCCCTAGTAGTGTATATTTGGATATCGAAAACGTTTCGGGTGAAATCGGGATTTTACCGGAATACCGGGGGGTTATCGGAACCCCCCCGGGGGGGTTATTGGGCCTACATGGGCCATAAGGGAGAAGAGGAGGGCCGGCCAGGGCAGGCCGCGCGCCCCCTCCCCCCTAGTCCGAATAGGACAAGGAAGGGGGGCAGTGCCCCTCTTTCCTCTTTCTCCCTTCCTCCTTCCTTCTCCAACAAGGCAAGAGGGGGGAGTCCTACTCCCGGTTGGAGTAGGACTCCTCCAGGCGCACCCATAGGGCCGGCCGCACCTCCCCCTCTCCCTCCTTTATATACTGAGGCAAGGGGCACCCCATGACACACAAGTTGATCCTCGTGATCATTCTTTAGCCGTGTGTGGTGCAACGTTCCACCATATTCCAGCTTGGTCATACCGTAGCGGTGCTTAGGCGAAGCCCTGCGTCGGTAGAACATCATCACCGTCATCACGCCGTCGTGCTGAAGAAACTCTCCCTCAACGTTTTGCTGGATCGGAACTCGAGGGACGTCACCGAGCTGAACGTGTGCAAAACTCGGAGGTGTCGTACGTTCGGTACTTGGATCGGTCGGATCGGGAAGACGTACGACTACTTCCTCTATGTTGTGTCAACGCTTCCGTTGCCGGTCTACGAGGGTACGTAGACAACACTCTCCCCTCTCTTTGCTATGCATCACCATGATCTTGCGTGTGCGTAGGAATTTTTTTGAAATTACTACGTTCCCCAACAGCGATGGCATAGGAGATTGCCGCACTTGAGCGCAACGGCACATGGGATCTGGTTTTTGTGTTCGTCCCATCACTTGTAAGTGGGTCTATAAGATTAAGACTCGCTCTGATGGTTCTCTCGAGCGTTATAAAGCTCATCTTGTGGCTCGCGGCTTTCAGCAGGAGCATGGTCGTGGTTATGATGAGACATTTGCTCCTGTAGCCTATATGACCATCGTCCGCACACTTCTTGCCGTGGCCTCTGTTCGCCACTGGTCTATGTCACAACTTGATGTTAAAAATGCTTTTCTTAATGGTGACTTGCATGAGGAGGTTTATATGCAGCCACCACCTGGGTATTCAGTTCCCGATGGCATGGTTTGTCGTTTTCGTCGCTCTTTCTATGGCCTTAAGCAAGCCCATCGCGCTGGTTTGAGTGTTTTGCCTCTGTGGTCACTGCTGCTGGTTTTTCACCCAATGATCACGATCCAGCGTTGTTTGTCCACCTTTCTTCTCATGGTTGCACTCTTCTTCTTCTATATGTTGATGACATGATCATCACTGGCGACGATTGTGAGTACATCGCCTTTGTCAAGGCCCATCTTAATGAGCAGTTCCTTATGTATGATCTTGGTCCTCTTTGTTACTTTCTTGGGATTGAGGTTTCCTCCACCTCTGCTGGCTTTTTTATTTCCCAAGAAAAGTATATCCAGGGCCTTCTTACTCGTGCGCCTCTTAGTGATGAGCGCACTGCTGAGACTCCTATGGATCTCAATGTTCACCTCCGTGCTTCTGATGGTGAGCCCTTGTCTAATCCAACACGTTATCGTCATCTTGTTGGGAGTCTTGTGTATCCTGTCCATATTCTGAGCCAGTTTGTTTATGCTCCCACTTTAGTTCTGTAACGCCCCAGATATACTTTCCATATTTGTATCCAACTCTTGCCGTCTCCGGTGCTAAGTTATATTTTTTTCTCGGGTTCGGGTCTTTGTCTCCGTGTGTTGTTTTTCTTTTTCGTGCATCTCTTATCATGTCATCATGTGCATTGCATTTGCATACATGTTCATCTCATGCATTCGAGCATTTTCCCCGTTGTCCGTTTTGCATTCCGGCGCTTCGTTCTCCTCCGGTGGCCTTTTCTAGCTTTCTTTCGTGTGTGGGGATCAAACATTTCCGGATTGTACCGAGACTTGCCATGCGGCCTTGGTTTACTACCGGTAGACCGCCTGTCAAGTTTCGTATCATTTGGACTTCGTTTGATACTCCAACGGTTAACCGAGGGACCGAAAAGGCCTCGTGTGTGTTGCAGCCCAACACCCCTCCAAATTTGGCCCAAAACCCACCAAACTCTGCTCCATGTCCTAGAGCGTTCGATCACGATCGCGTGGGCGAAAACCGCACTTCATTTGGACTCTCCTAGCTCCCTCTATGCCTATATATACACCCCTCCTTTCGGATCTCGTCTTCCTCCCCGTCCTCCTCCTAAAAAAACAGATCTCCCCGCGCCGACGGACGTGTCCGGCCCGCGCCGGACAACGTCTGCTCCACCCCGCCGCCACTCAGCCGCCGCCACGTGGCCCGGGGGACCGCTTCGCCGCCGCCGGCCCGCCAGGCCCGC
>NC_057812.1:571438110-571438695 GCF_018294505.1 Triticum aestivum
CCTCATTTGGACTCTCCTAGCTCCCTCTATGCCTATATATACACCCCTCCTTTCGGATCTCGTCTTCCTCCCCGTCCTCCTCCTAAAAAAACAGATCTCCCCGCGCCGACGGACGTGTCCGGCCCGCGCCGGACAGCGTCCGCTCCACCCCGCCGCCACTCAGCCGCCGCCACGTGGCCCGGGGGACCGCTTCGCCGCCGCCGGCCCGCCAGGCCCGCGGGAAGCCCCCGCGGCCCAGCCGCCTCGCCCCGCCGCCTGGTGCCTCCCGCCGCCAGCGCCGCCTCCCTCCTCGTCTCCGGCGCCCGGCGCCGCCGTGGGCCGCCGCCCCGCCACCGCTCGCCGCCCCCTCCGCCGGCCTCCTCGCCGCCCGCGGCCGCCACCACCGACGCCCGGCCGCCGCCGTGCCCCTCCGCCGCCTCCTCGCCGCCTCCTCGTCGCCGGCAGCCGCCACGGCCACGGCCCTCTCGCCGGCGAGCTACAGGAGCTCCGGCGTGAACAGTGCCGCCGCCGCCTCGGGATCCGTGCGCCAGATCTGGATCTGGGCTAGGTTGACCTCTCCCCCGAAACCCTAACTCCCAGATTTTT
>NC_057812.1:571438858-571448412 GCF_018294505.1 Triticum aestivum
GGCCGGCGCCGCGCCCCTCCGCCGCCTCCTCGCCGCCTCCTCATCGCCGGCAGCCGCCACGGCCACGGCCCCCTCGCCGGCGAGCTACAGGAGCTCCGGCGTGAACAGTACTCCGACGCCGCCTCGGGATCCGTGCGCTGGATCTAGATCTGGGGTTGACCCCCTCTCCCCCGAAACCCTAACTCCCAGATTTTTTTATGCATTCTTTGACTGCTCGTATCTCCGCAACCGTAGCTCCGTTTTGGGCGTATGATATATCAAAATCTTCGTCTCGACATGTACATCATTTCATTCCATTGCATCATTTGCATTTGATGTCATCTTGTTGCCCAGAATGCTGTTAGAAGGAGGCTTCGTGGGTTAAATTGCAGATCCGTTAGTTCATCATGCACTTTTGTCATTTTTGCCATGTTTAATTCGTGCATGATATGCCTGTGCCCCTTTGGGATGAATTGTTAAGAATTTTGTCTTCTTTCCAGAGGTGCCACCCATGCATTTTTAGGATGTGTGTGGTGTCTTGTGCAAGCTTGCAAAGAGAGGTACCTGAGATTGCTGATTTCAGGGACAGTGATTTTCACTAAGTCTGGGATATTTTAGTTCATGATGCTATATGTCCAGCTTGTTTCCTAGTGATCCGTGCCTCTTTTGAGGATGATCAGTAAGGGAGTTTTGATATTTATGTTATGCTCTATCCATCCATGTCTTTGTTTGCATATGTGGAGTGCTCTAGGTTGACTCAATCGAGCTCAACTTTTGCTTCGTTGTTAATCTGGGCAGATCGTCAACTTGTTTGCGATTTTGCCGATGCTATTGTTAGTGATCCGTGCATGCTATGCCATTGTTCTTGCCATGTCTAGCTTGTATTTTGTGTCTTCTTAATGGATGTATGCTTACCTTGCCATGACTTGCACCGTGGTGAGTGCATCGAGCTTGTTTACATGCCTTCGTGAGTTATATTTCAGCATGTCTCAGTTTTCACTAAGTCTGAAAACTGATTGTGTTTTAGCTATGTTCGTGTGCCCGTTAATATATTTTGTGATCCCTTTTGGCCCCAGGTCACTTTGGGTGTTTTGTTAAGCTTGTTGAGTAGCTCCATGCCATGTTCTTACTTGTCATGTTCAGGTCATGTATCATGTTGTTTTGCTGCTCCGAAGAGAGCATCGTGGTCTGAAATTTCAGGCTAGTGTTAATTTCACTAAGTCTGGAATCTGTTTTGCATATTCATTTTTGCCATGCTTGTTTGAACCTCTTAATGGATGAATTTGCCTATGGCTCAGTGCTAGTGTTTTGTTAACCATCTTGTGTACATCACTGCCATGTATTTTGTTTTCATGTTTGGTGGCTGTAGCATGTTCATTTTGTTGCATATAGGAGCCTACTTGCTGTATATCGCAGATCGGTTCGTTTCGTAAAACGCTCGCCATTTCCAAACCGTAGCTCCGATTCCTATGATCTTTATATTGTTTTCAGGTGATTTCTTCCCCTCTATCCAGTGGCCCACTTGGTCATCCAAGTTGAGGCCAGGTTCATGCATTTTCTATAATGTCTTGCATTTTGCATCCCGCATCGCATCCCGCATCGCATATCATCTTTGCATATTATTTGTTGCCCTTGCACGTGGTTGATTGTATCCTTGTTGCTTGTTTGTGTTGTTGGGTAGAGCCGGGAGACGAGTTCGCTACCGAGGAGCCCGTTGAGTTTGCTTGTGAGGATCCAGTCAACTCTGACAACTGTGCAGGCAAGATGATCATACCCTCGAAATCACTACTATCTTTGCTATGCTAGTTTGCTCGCTATTTTGCTTTGCCACTGCTACGATGCCTACCACTTGCTTGTCAGCCTCCCAATTGCATGATTGAACCTCTAACCCACCATTGTCCTAGCAAACCGTTGATTGGCTATGTTACCGCTTTGCTCAACCCTTCTTATAGCGTTGTTAGTTGCAGGTGAAGATTGGAGCCGTTCCTTGTTGGAACATTCATTTACTTGTTGGGATATCATTATATTGCCATATTATCTTAATGCATCTATATACTTGGTAAAGGGTGGAAGGCTCGGCCTCTCGCCTAGTGTTTTGTTCCACTCTTGCCGCCCTAGTTTCCGTCATATCGGTGTTATGTTCCCGGATTGTTGTGTCCCTTACGCGGTTGGGCTATAATGGGAACCCCTTGATAGTTCGCCATGATTAAAGCTTTTCCAGCAATGCCCAACATTGGTTTTACCATTTGCCACCTAGCCTCTTTTTCACTTGGGTTTCCGGAGCCCGAGGGTCATCTTATTTTAACCCCCCCCCCCCCCGGGCCAGTGCTCCTCTGAGTGTTGGTCCGAACCAGGCAGCCTGCGGGGCCACCTCGGGGAAACTCGAGGGTTGGTTTTACTCGTAGCTTGACCTATCCGAGCGTGCCCTGAGAAAGAGATATGTGCAGCTCCTATCGGGATTTGTCGGCACATTCGGGCGGTGTTGCTGGACTTGTTTTGACCTGTCGAATCATCTTGTTGTACCGGGATACCGAGTCTGATCGGTGTGTCTTGGGTGGAGGTCTATTCCTTCGTTGACCGTGAGAGCTTGTTATGGGCTAAGTTGGGACCCCCCTGCAGGGATTGATCTTTCGAAAGCCGTGCCCGCGGTTATGGGCGGATGGGAACTTGTTAATGTCCAGTTGTAGATTACTTGAACTAAACTTAATTAAAATGAATCAACCGTGTGTGTTACCGTGATGGCCCCTTCTCGGCGGAGTCCGGGAAGTGGACACGGTGTTGGAGTTATGCTTGCGCAGGATGTTCCTTTAGCTTCTCGCTCGTGCTTCGCCTTCTCTTCCCGCTCTCTTTTGCGTATAAGTTAGCCACCACATATGCTAGTCGCTTGCTGCAGCTCCACATATATCTGCCTTATCCATTCCTATGAGCTTAAATAGTTTTGATCGCGAGGGTGCGAGATTGCTGAGTCCCTGTGGCTCACAGATACTATAACTCCAGATGCAGGTCCAGGTGATTTCGCTCCAGGTGACGAGTACGAGCTCAAGTGGGAGTTCGACGAGGACTCTCGGCGTTATTATGTTTCCTTTCCCGATGATCAGTAGTGGTGCCTAGTGGGGATCGATTCAGGGCCTTGTCGCATGTTGGGTTCTTTTCTATTTTGGCGCCGTAGTCGGGCCATGAGTGTTTGTTTGATGGATGTTATTTATGTACTCTGATGTGACGTGGCGAGTGTAAGCCAACTATGTTATCTCCCCCTTTTATTATGTATTACATGGGATGTTGTAATGATTGCCTGACTTGTGACATTGCTTTCAATGCGGTTATGTCTCTAAGTCGTGCCTCGACACGTGGGAGCTATAGCCGCATCGAGGGCGTTACAAGTTCACTATAGTCACCTTCTTCACGTTCTACGATATGTTCATGGCACGATCTCTCATCGTCTCTTTTTCCCCCGTTCCAGCTCGTTACAGCTCCAGGCCTATTCAGATGCTACGTGGACTAGTGATCGTACGGATCGCCGTTCACTTTCTGCCTACTGTGTCTTTCTTGGTGGTTCTCTCATTTCCTAGAAGACGAAGAAACAGACTGCAGTTTCTCCTTTGAGTGCAGAGGCCAAGTTGCGAGCTATGGCTCTTCTGACGGCTGAGGTGACTTGGTTACGATGGTTACTGGAGGATTTTGGTGTTTTTGTTACTACACCTACCACCCTCTTGTCAGATAGCACATGTTCTATCAGTATTGCGCGGGACCCCGTGAAGCATGAGCTTACCAAACACATTGGTGTTGATGCTTCTTATGTGCGCGCTGTTGTGAAGGATCATGTTGTTGCTCTTCAGTATGTCTCTTCTGAGTTACAGCTAGCGGACTTCTTCACGAGGGCTCAGACTAGAGCGCAACATGGATTTCACCTCTCCAAACTCAGTGTTGTGGATCCACCATGAGTTTGAAGGGGGGGTGTCGTGGTTCTAAGTCTGACAGTAGTGTAGGGGGTAAGTATGGAGAGGCAAGATCTTAGCTATGGAGAAGTTGTAAGCACGCAAGGTTTACGAGTTCAGGCCCTTCTCAGAGGAAGTAATAGCCCTACGTCTCGGAGCCCGGAGGCGGTCGACTGGATTATGCGTGTATGAATTACAGGGGTGTGAACCCTTGTCTCGGAGGAGGGGGTGGCTTATATAGAGTGCGCCAGGACCCCAGCCAGCCCACGTTACAAAGGGTTCAATGTACATTAAGGCAGGGCGTTACTGGTAACGCTAGTAATAAAGTGCTATGATGACCATAAAAGCTACTTGATAACCGACAGTTAGCATGCGGAGTGCCTTTAGGTCTCCTGACTGTCGAGTGGCTTGGTCTTGGTCGAGTGGTTGCTTCTTGGTCGAGTATCTTCGAGTCTGTCGAGTGGAACACCTCCAAGTCGATTGAAAGATGATTTCTTCTAGAGATGTCCTTGGGTAGGTCAGTTTGGACAGGTCCATGCCCCTACCCTAGGTACATAGCTTCATCATTAGCCCCCGAATAGATCGAGGTTTGAGTGGGAAAGGGATTGAGCACTTCTCCGACTCATTTTTCATGCCGTGAGCATTTCTTGTTTCGGATCAATGAACCTGAGCGATGGCAGCGACTTCCTTTCCAGTCACCTTGATCCATTCTTAGGTTTTTGTCGAGTGAGTTTCTTTACTTGAAAGGCTCCGAGTGACAGTGCGGAGGAGATCTTTGGTCTGACAAGTTGTTCCACTGCCCGCAGATTTCGTGGGATCCGAATTTTGGGAAGCACGCGGGACGGGGGAGGCCGCAGTAATCGGATGGGATAGAGCGGAGCCGCCTCGATCCCCGTGCCACCTTTTTCGCCACGTATCGCGCGCGCGATTGTTACGGGATTTGATAGAACCGCCCGAGCCTACCAGTCAGCCACTCGGAAGCGGCCTCATATAAGGCGTTGGACCGGGGTCTCCCGAACAGTGCGTCCCCATTATCTCTTCTCCTCTTCACGCTCCTCCGTTGCGCTCGCTCTCGCCCTCACGCCACCGTTCCGTACACGTCTCGCTGACGACGATGGGGAAGGAGAAGACGACGGCTCTGGAGCAGGCAAAGAAGCGACGGCGAGGTCGAAGGGGAAGGCGACCAGTCGGGGCGGATCCTTCTCGCGAACCGGCCTGCCGAAGGGCTGGATCCAGGGCGACTGGATCCACTCGAAGCTCACCCAAGAAGACCTCGACGACCTGGCCGAGGGAGGGCTGATCCCCTATGACTCGGCACGGCTTTCGAGGAAGGAATCCGAGCCGCAACCCCGGGAGGGTGAGCGCATTCTTCTTGCCACACATGTCGACCGTGGATTTTCCTTGCCTCCTCACCCTTTCTTTCGAGGATTTCTGAACTTCTTTGGGGCACAACTCCACCATTTTACCCCCAACACAATCGTTTATCTCGCCGCTTTCATTTCTTTGTGTGAGAATTTCCTGGGTTGCCGGCCTCACTGGGGTCTTTTCAAGCATATTTTCACTTGTCGCTCCCAGACAGTGAAAAAGGCTAATCCGAGTGACGAGAGGACTCAAGTGATCCAGATGTGTGGGGGTCTTGGTATCCAGATGAGAGGGAAAAGCTCCTTTCCGGCCATGATTCTTCCCGACTCAGTTCGCGGATGGCAGTCGACCTGGTTTTACTGTAAAGACCAGTCGACGCCAGGGCAGTCGACTGGCCTCCCTCCCTTTACCATGGACCGAGTGAGGAAACCATCCTCTTTGAAGGTGCTCCCGGAGGAGAAAGCGCAGGTGAGGGTGCTGGTTAAGCGAGTGGTCCAGCTTATCCGTGACGGGGTCACCTGTATGGATCTCTTGGAGGTCTTCCTTCAGCGGCGCATCCAGCCTCTTCAAGCCCGAGACCATCCGATGTGGATGTATTCGGGTCTTGAAGACTCCACTCGGATTCACCCGGAGGAGGTCGATGACAACACATTGGAGAAGTGGCTGTCGGGCGTTACCGGAAACAAGGATAACCCCAGGGGAGCCAGGAGAGTTCCCCCATTCGACCAGTCTCATGCACCAGAGAAGGTCTGATTCTGAGTTTTTGCTTGTAATCTGAATTCACTCGCGCAGCTGCCTATACTGCATCGACTGACTTTGTTCTCCCTGCTTTCTTTCAGGCCATTATTGAAATGTATTCAATGCCCAACAAAGAGCAAGAGCAAGCTCTGGAAGGCGAGGCGAGTGGCGGCGACAGTGGCGAGTGGACTTCCGACGGTGAAGGGGATGGAGGAAGCGACGACTCAAGCGATGGAGAAGAAGTTGAGTCGCCCCCTCGCAGGGAGAGGCGATCCAAGCTTGACCAAGAACGACCGAGCGCCCGCGAAAAGGCAACTACTCAGGCTGGTCAGTCTTCGAAGCGTCCTCGGATCTCTTCACCAACCCCGATTGAGAAGGCGCCAAAGCACCCCAAAGTTGCAGAGCCGAAGACTCGGAAGGCGTTGCCGAAGATCAAGATTGATATCCCCGTCGCTTCCGCGTGAGTGTCTCTCTTTGTATTCACTCGATGCTCCGCGCTGTTTGTTTTTCTTGTTTTAAATGGACGAACTTTGGAACCGTCAGCGCTGCCATTTCCGGGACCTCAGCTTACAGGGACGATGATGAGGTGATGGAGGATGCGGTCACTTCTAATCTGGGTATGATTTCTGCCATACTATCTTTGTTCGGTCGATTCAACTGCAATGTGCATCATTGGGTGACGTGATTTTGGCAATTGAACTTTGCACATCTCCCAACATTATTGACCTCCCCGATGATGATGAAGAGCCCGAGAGGTCTTTGACGAGGAAGAATAGGCAAGCTCCTGCAAGCGAGGTGCTACAGTCGACGCCGAGGGCGGAACCAGTCGTTCAGGACACTGGCGACGCCAATCGGGGTTCTGTTACCTTCGCCGTGCCACTGTCGAGTGCCTTGCCTTCTTCGTCGACTGCTCAGGCCCCTGTCGACCCACCTTCAGTTTTTGCGACCCATCATGTCCTAGAAGATGAAGTGAACGCTGCCAGGGAAGCTATACGCCAGGCGGGCGTCATGATGGAGAAGATGAAGATGGTGCGGGACGCCAGTCAGGCTGCCTACGACGCCAGCTCGGCTCTCCAAAGCAACGTTCAGGTTAGTTGGTCGCCGCTTGTTCTGTTAGGATATGATATCTGAAGACTCTTTCCGAAAATCTTTGCTCCGAAAATCTTTGCGTTAGTACACCCACTGGGTGCGTTGATTGAACTTTGAATTAGTGGGGGCACGCTGAGTGCACCCACTGGGTGTAGTCCCCGAGACTACGGTGGACTGCGGGCAGTCGACTGTAGTCTTTGTATTTTGTCGAGTGTAAATCGAACCGATAGTTTGTCTCTTCCACTCGGTCTGGTCGAGTGGGGTCAGAACCGGTGGGGGCACGCCAAGTGCACCCACTGGGCGTAGTCCCCGAGACCGCGGTCGACTGCTGGCAGTCGACTGTGGTCTGAGTTCTTTCTCTCTTCTTTTTTTTACTCCCTGCACTCGACTCCGGCGGGCCGGTCGAGTGGGATCAGAACCGGTGGGGGCACGCAAAGTGCACCCACTGGGTGTAGTCCTTGAGGCTATGGTGGACTGCGGGCAGTCGACCGTAGCCTTAGTACTTATTGACTTTGTTGTTTTTCGCTGTAAAAATAACTTCTCCCCTTTGATTTCAGAAATCTTGTGATCTTGGAGCTCGCTTTGCTGACTTGGAGAAACAACAGATCCAACTGAACCTTGACTTGGAGCTGGCCAAGACAGAGCTGCAAAGGGTCAAGGACGACGCCACTGGTAAAACGAATTTGTCGACTGGTCTGTCTTAGGCTTGAGTACCCTTCTGCTCTTTCTGAATCACGCATCATTTCTTTGTAGAAAAACTGAGAGAAGCTCTGGCGAAGAAGGATCAGGATTTGGATGCTGCTCGAAAGGAGGCTGACGACAGAACCGCTCTAGCTGAACAGAAACTGGCTTCGGTCGGCCAGTTGGAAGAAGAGAATACCAGGCTGAAATCTGCTCTGAATGACACCAACAAGGAGTGCTCACGCTGGAAGAAGGAGAATCTCATCCTGGGCGAGAAGATGGAAAGCATTGCTCGCAGGAGGGACGATCTGGAGAGCTATCTGAGGAGCCTTGCCAAGAAGTTGTTCATCATGCTTGAAGGTGCACATTTTGTTCCGACTGATTTTTTTATGTCGACTCAGTGTACAAAAATTGACTTATCCTTGGATCGTGAATGCAGAGTTTTGCCAGAACTTCGAGGAGGAGACTGGGCGGATTGAGCCAGGTTTGGACCCAATCAATTCTCCCGTAAAAGATGAAACTGCCATGAATCTGCTCCGACTGGAATCCCGCATCGACGGTGTCGTGGACTACTTGGCTCGACTAAAGGTCGCCATGTCGCGGATCGACCCGGCACTTTGGCCAGAGACCACGCCCCAGAATGATCTCGAGTCCCTGATGACTCGACTTAACAAAATCCCTGATCGAGTGCAGGAGTGGAAGAAATCTTCTGCCCGGTGTGGAGCTGATGTGGCCCTGTCTCTGGTTCGCGTCCATTGCAAGGAGGTGCGTCAAGATAAGCTAGCGGCAATCAAGGTCGCCAACACCCAGAAGCATGACTTCCGATCTTTTATGGAGACTTTCATCGCTGCAGCCACTCGGATCGCCGACGGCGTCGACCTAGACGAGTTCGTCGAGCCTGCTAGTCCTCCTCCCGCGGAGTGAACAAACTTTTATGCCTCACCTTAAATTTGCCTCGGGATGCCGAGTGGTTTTTGTAATCGTTAAACTCTTTCGGGCTGAAAGCCCGAGCACTTCGATCTGTGGTCCGGAACCTTTAGGGTTTATCTGAACTTGGTTTATCGTTAATTATCTTCATGAATCCCCCGTCGAGTGGGAATCGTTCTTCATTCGAGACAACTTTTGTATTTATGGCGCAGCTCCGAAGGAGAAGGTGATAGTCGACCTGCATCTTGTTACTGCAGAGCGGGACGGAGCGCGCATTGTATTTGTGGCGAAGCTCTCAAGGAAAAGGTGGCAGTTGACCTGCACCTCATTACTGCAGAGCAGGATGGAGCGCACATTGTATTTGTGGCGAAGCTCTCACGGAGAAGGTGGCAGTCGACCTGCACCTCGTCGTCCTTGAGGATTCAGATGTGTTTTGTACTTAGGAGAGTACTGGACTACAGCTAAGCCTCCAAGTGGGAGGCTGGCTCACCACTCGGTAGGATTTTCAGATACTTAGGCGAGTACTGGACTGCAGCTAAGCCCCCGAGTGGGAGGATTGCTCTCCACTTGGTAGGATTTTTTCAAACTTAGGCGAGTGCCGGACTGCAGCTAAGTCTCCAAGCGAGAGAACTTAGGCGAGTACTGGACTGCAGCTAAGCCCCCGAGTGGGAGGATTGCTCTCCACTCGGTAGTATTTTTTCAAACTTAGGCGAGTGCCGGACTGCAGCTAAGTCTCCCAGTGAGAGAACTTAGGCGAGTACTGGACTGCAGTTAAGCCCCCGAGTGGGAGGATTGCTCTCCACTCGGTAGGATTTTTTCAAACTTAGGCGAGTGTCGGACTGC
>NC_057812.1:571448800-571490722 GCF_018294505.1 Triticum aestivum
TGGACTGTAGCTAAGCCCCCGAGTGGGAGGATTGCTCTCCACTCGGTAGGATTTTTTCAAACTTAGGCGAGTGTCGGACTGCAGCTAAGTCTCCAAGTGAGAGAACTTAGGCGAGTACTGGACTGCAGCTAAGCCCCCGAGTGGGAGGATTGCTCTCCACTTGGTAGGATTTTTTCAAACTTAGGCGAGTGCCGGACTGCAGCTAAGTCTCCAAGTGAGAGAATCTTAGGCGAGTACTGGACTGCAGCTAAGCCCCCGAGTGGGAGGGTTGCTCTCCACTCGGTAGGATTTTTTAAATACTTAGGCGCAACGGATTCGCAGCTAAGCCCCCGAGTGGGAGGCTGGCTCGCCACTCGATAGGAAATTATTTTTACAAACTTAGGCGAAGCGAATTCATAGCTAAGCCACCCACTGGGGGATTTCTCACGCAAACAAAAACAATAATAATCACTAGGAAAATTATAACGCTCTTGTCTTTGATAAATAAACTACAGGAGTTTTTTCTTATTACATCTCATCCGAGTGAGAATTCAAGTATAAAAGGGGCGGAGGAGCTCCGCATTCTAGGCTCGCGGCTCATCAATCTGGCGATCGACATTGTAGAGGTGGTATGCTCCATTGTGGAGGACTCTGGTGACTATGAAGGGGCCTTCCCAAGTAGGAGCGAGTTTGTGTGGTTTCTGCTGATCCACTCGGAGGACTAAGTCTCCTTCTTGGAAGGCTCGACTCTTCATGTTTCTGGCATGGAATCGACGCAAGTCTTGCTGATAGATGGTCGATTGGATCATGGCCATTTCTCTTTCTTCTTCCAGGAGGTCGACTACGTCCTGCCGGGCTTGTTCTGCTTCATCTTCAGAGTAGAGCTCGACTCGGGGAGCGTTGTGAAGCAGGTCACTCGGCAAGACTGCCTCGGCTCCGTAGACCAGAAAGAATGGGGTTCTTCCGGTCGATCGGTTCGGGGTTGTCCTCAATCCCCAAAGGACTGATGGAAGCTCGTCGACCCATGCACCTGCTGTGTGCTTGAGATCGCGCATCAATCGGGGTTTCAGTCCTTTGAGAATTAGGCCGTTTGCCCTTTCTTCTTGCCCATTCGACTGGGGGTGAGCAACCGAAGCATAGTCGACCCGAGTGTCCTGAGAGACGCAAAAGGCCCTGAATTTGTCAGAATCGAAGTTTGACCCTTTGTCAGTGATGATGCTATGCGGAACTCCATATCTGAATATCAACTCTCTGATGAAACTGATAGCAGTGCAAGCATCAAGATTCTTGATAGGCTTGGCTTCAATCCACTTGGTGAACTTGTCGACTGCTACCAGTACATGAGTGAAGCCGCTCCTACCCGTTCTCAGTGGTCCAACCATGTCCAGCCCCCAAACAGCGAAGGGCCAGACGAGTGGAATGGTTTTCAGGGCTGACGCGGGCTTGTGCAACATATTGGAGTAATACTGACATCCTTCACATTTGTCGACTATCTCTTTTGCCATTTCATTGGCTCTTGGCCAGTAGAATCCCGCTCGGTATGCTTTAGCCACAATGGTCCAAGAGGACGCATGATGACCACAAGTCCCCGAGTGGATATCATCAAGGATCATCTGACCTTCTTCTGGTGTAATACACTTCTGGCTGACCCCAGTCGCGCTTTCTCTATATAACTGTCCCTTTATGACTGTAAAGGCCTTGGATCGACGGACGATCTGTCGAGCCTCTTCTTCGTCCTCTGGGAGTTCTTTCCTTAGGATGTACGCGATGTACGGTACTGTCCAGACGGGAGTGATGACCAAGACTTCCATGATCAGGTCGACCACAGCTGGAATTTCAACTTCAGTCGGATCCGTGGCACTTTTTGGCTGCGGGGCCTCTTCAGTGAAGGGATCCTCCTGAACTGATGGTGTGTGGATGTGTTCCAAAAACACATTGCTGGGAATGGCTTCTCTTTTGGAACCTATTTTTGCCAGATCATCAGCTGCTTGATTTTTTAGTCGGGGTATGTGATGAAGCTCTAACCCCTCGAATTTCTTCTCGAGCTTTCTCACTGCATTGCAATAACCAGTCATGGCTGGACTTCTGACGTCCCATTCCTTCATCACCTGATTAACCACCAAATATGAGTCGCCATAGACCATGAGGCGACGGACGCCGAGTGAAATGGCCATGCGCAACCCATATAAAAGTGCTTCGTATTCTGCCTCGTTATTGGAGGAATCAAAGTGGATTTGAAGAACATATATGAGTTTATCTCCTCTGGGGGAGACCAACACCACTCCGGCACCTGAACCATTCAGCATCTTGGAGCCGTCGAAGAACATGGTCCAATGCTCCGAGTGAACTTGAGTCGGCAGTTGCTGTTCAATCCACTCGGCGACGAAATCTGCGATTGCCTGGAACTTGATAGATTTCTTTGCCTCAAACTTGATATCTAGAGGAAGGAGTTCAATCGCCCATTTTGCCACTCGACCAGTTGCATCCCTGTTATGCAGGATCTCTGACAATGGAGCGTCGCTGACGACTGTAATGGTATGATCAGAGAAGTAGTGAGCAACTTTCTTTGTGGTCATATAAATCCCATATACAAGCTTCTGATAATGAGGATATCTTTGCTTCGATGGGGTCAAGACTTCAGAAATATAATATATTGGGCGCTGAACTTTGAAGGTTTTTCCTTCTTCTTCCCGCTCGACCATAAGTACCATACTGACGACTTGTCCTGTGGCTGCAATGTAAAGCAGCAAAGCCTCCTTGCTGATTGGGGCAGCAAGCACCGGCTGGGTGGAGAGCAGAGCTTTGAGCTCTGCAAACGCTGCATCAGCTTCAGGAGTCCACTCGAACTTGTCGGACTTCTTCATCAATCGGTAAAGAGGCAATGCCTTTTCACCGAGATGAGATATGAATCGACTTAGGGCGGCCAAGCAACCTGTAAGCTTCTAGACGTCGTGCACTCGCACATGACTTTTCATTCGGAGTATAGTACCGACTTTTTCTAGATTGGCATCGATTCCCCGTTCGGAAACGAGAAAACCGAGTAATTTTCCGCCAGGAACTCCGAATGTGCACTTTGATGGATTAAGCTTGATATCATACCTCCTGAGGTTGGCAAAGGTTTCAGCAAGGTCAGTCAGCAGGTCGGAACCCTTCCGTGACTTGACCACAATATCATCCATGTACGCCTCCACATTCCGACTGATTTGGGTGAGCAAACACTTCTGAATCATCCTCATGAATGTGGCTCCGGCATTCTTGAGGCCGAACGGCATGGTAACATAACAGAAGCACCCGAATGGAGTGATGAAGGCTGTTTTGATCTCGTCAGGTCCATACAGACGGATCTGATGGTACCCGGAATAGGCGTCTAAAAAAGACAGTCGCTCACATCCCGCAATCGAGTCGACTATCTGATCGATGCGGGGGAGAGGAAAATGATCTTTCGGGTAGGCCCGATTGATATGTTTAAAGTCAATGCACATGCGAAGTGACTTGTCCTTCTTGGGGACCATAACAACATTGGCGAGCCACTCGGAGTGGTAAATTTCTCGGATGAACTCCGCTGCTAAGAGCCGAGCCACCTCCTCGCCAATGGCCTTTCTCTTCTGGACGGCAGACCGTTGGAGATGTTCCTTGACAGGTTTTACTTTTGAGTCGACTCTTAGGCGGTGCTCAGCCAGCTCCCTGGGAACACCCGACATGTCAGAAGGCTTCCATGCGAAAATGTCCCAGTTCTCATGAAGGAACTGGATGAGCGCTTCTTCCTATTTGGAGTCGAGTGTTGTCGAGATATGAGTTGGAGCAGCGCTGGGGTCGGTCGGGTGGATGTGAGCTGTCTTCGTATCGCCAGTCGACTGAAAAGCTGATTCTGTAGCGGGCTTCTTGGCTCGCAACAAATCACTCGGGTCTGCAGTCTTCTGGTATTCCTGCAACTCCACCACTGCCATCTGAGCATCGACGATCTTCGAACCTTTCTGAAAACATTCTTCCGCTTTCTTCCGATTGCCCGTAATAGTGATCACACCTTTGGGGCCAGGCATCTTCAATTTGAGATACACATAACATGGTCGGGCCATGAAGCGTGCATAAGCCGGCCTGCCCAAAATAGCGTGGTAGGCACTCTGGAAGTCTACAACTTCAAATGTCAACTTTTCTTTGCGGTAATTCTTGGAATCACCGAAAACCACATCAAGAGCAATCTGGCCGAGTGATTCAGCCTTCTTCCCAGGAATGACTCCATGGAAACTCATGTTGTTGGCACCGAGTCTGGACATCGGAATGTCCATCCCTTTTAACGTCTCAGCATATAATATGTTCAAACCACTGCCACCATCCATCAGGACTTTGGTCAGTCGAGTGCCTTCAACAACTGGGTCGACCACCAAAGCTTGCTTCCCAGGGGTGGCGATGTGCGTTGGGTGATCGGACCGGTCGAATGTTATGGCAGTCTGAGACCACTTCAGATAACTGGGTGTCGTCGGAGCGACCATATTCACCTCTCGATTGATAACTTTCAATCGACTTTTGCTTTCAACATCAGCAAAAATCATCAGAGTGGAATTGACCTGAGGGTATCCGTCGTCACTATCTTCCTTGTCCTCAATTTTGTCCGACTCCTTTTCCTTATCTTTGGGCTGCTTGCCCTGGAACTGCTGGATCAAGAGTCGACACTGTCGAGTGGTATGTTTCGAGTAAATGAAATTACCCTCTTCATCTTTCTTGGTGTGGACGAGACATGGCAAATCCAACACATCATTTCCGTCCTGGTCTTTAACTTTCTTGGGGTTCCAAGGTCCTTTAGGTTTCCCTTTAAACTTTCCTTGGGTTACAGCTAAGGCTTCCCCAGGAGCAGCCGGCTCGGCTTTCCGCTTCTGTTTTCGATTGGGATTTCCTTCGGTTTCTTGGGCGACTGATTTGAGCTTGCCACTCCTGAGTCGATCCTCATCTTCACCATTACCGTACTTGGTGGCAATCTTCATCATCCGGTTCAGAGACATATCTCTGGTCCGATCGAATTTCAGATTCAGTTCTTTGTACTTGACGCCTTCTTTGAAGGCACAGACTGCTTGGTGGTCACGCACATTCTCTACCGTGTGATGCAACATGATCCATCTCTGAATGTAATCCCTCAAGGTTTAATTCGGCTTCTGCATGCAAGACCGCAGTTCCGTCAGCCCTGCCGGCCTCTTGCATGTTCCTTCAAATGTGGTGACAAACACTCGGGCGAGATCTTCCCAAGTGTAAATGCTGCTGGGTGCTAACTGGTTCAGCCATGCTCTGGCCGAGCCCTCCAACATGAGAGGCAGGTGTTTCATGGCCACTTCATCATTGCCGCCGCCAATCTGGACGGCCACTCGGTAGTCTTCAAGCCAAGTATCGGGCTTGGACTCGCCAGTGAACTTGCTGACTCCAGTCGCCAACCTGAAGTTGGAAGGAATCACAGCGGCCCTGATGGCTCTACTAAAGCACTCTGGCCCCGAAACATGTGCTCTGCTGCTAGCAGGAGCATCTCTGTCGTGACCTTCCCGGTGAGCTCTATTCCTGTCGACCAAACCTTGAACGAGAATGGACCTCGCATCAAAGCCTGGTTCCCTGGAGTCGACTGGAATCCTTCGCCCAACACTACGAGGGCGCCTGTCATCCTGTTGTCGAGGCGCATACGACCCGCTCCTCGGGGGAGGGGTGGGCACTCGACGTCGATCATCACAATCGAATCGGTGATCATATTGCTCATGGTTCCCATACTGATTATGCCGGTCCCCACGTCCTTCACGCCTTGAGGGCGATCTTGGGCTATGAGCCGACTGGACTATGTCCGCGGCAACGGATCTGCTGTGAATCCTGTTCCGCGACTGAGAAACAGCGGAATTCTGGTCTCCTGCTGCCCGGAGTAACGCTCTGATCTGCAGCAAGCCTCTGCCAGCCTCCGATTGGGAAGGCTGAATCGACTCTGCTATACGGGCTGCAGCTGCTAAATTCTGAATCGGAGTTCGATATACCTGCGAGGGGGGGGGGGAAGAGCTGACGTCGACTGGATTCGGGAACCCGTTGTCGCGCACGCTCATCGAGTGCTCGCTGGAGGTTCTCCAGTCGAGTGCGCTCGGCCAAGTTTGCCAGGCGCGCGTCTTCCAAGGCACGAACCTCGAGGGTTTCTCCAACAATAGGAGTGTGCAGTGCATCCATGTTTTGGCGGCGAAGTTCTTCTCTCTGCAGCGACGTGAGAGGCTCGGGAAGATATTCCTCATGGGGACGCGACGGGTCGCCTCCACCCGCGCCTCCGTCGGTGCGGGGAAAACCGGGAGGACTGGGCGGTCCATCGACCATCAGAACCTCCGCCGCCGGATCGCTGTTGTCGCCCTCGGATGCGGTCTCTACGGAGCCAGTCGAACAGGCCGTAGAGGGATTCGTCGGGCTCGATCGCCGCGACTTGAGGGGTGGCCGACTGGCGTGCCACCGCGTGTCTCACCCACCGCTGAAGTCTCGACCGACCGGAGCGCTTGCACCGGCGGGAAACAGGGAGGGAGGACAACACAGGAGCCGACTAGTAGGGGGTCGACGGTTGCCGCAGGAGAACGCCGTGGACGCACGCGCTAAAGTGTGTTGCCCCACGGATAGGGAGTGCGTCCACGTCGAGCGGAGCCTCCTGAAGCCAAGCGGAGTCGTCGGCGATGAACGTGAGCGCGCCGAGACGGATCTCGCGGCCCTCCACCAAAACTCCGCCGAAAACCATGATGATTCGGGTCGAAAAAGATCGCAACTCCTCCAACAAAACGCTAAAACACCCGCCCCACGGTGGGCGCCAACTGTCGTGGTTCTAAGTCTGACAGTAGTGTAGGGGGGTAAGTATGGAGAGGCAAGATCTTAGCTATGGAGAAGTTGTAAGCACGCAAGGTTTACGAGTTCAGGCCCTTCTCGGAGGAAGTAATAGCCCTACGTCTCGGAGCCCGGAGGCGGTCGACTGGATTATGCGTGTATGAATTACAGGGGTGCGAACCCTTGTCTCGGAGGAGGGGGGTGGCTTATATAGAGTGCGCCAGGACCCCAGCCAGCCCACGTTACAAAGGGTTCAATGTACATTAAGGCAAGGCGTTACTGGTAACGCTAGTAATAAAGTGCTATGATGACCATAAAAGCTACTTAATAACCGATAGTTAGCATGCGGAGTGCCTTTAGGTCTCCTGACTGTCGAGTGGCTTGGTCTTGGTCGAGTGGTTGCTTCTTGGTCGAGTATCTTCGAGTCTGTCGAGTGGAACACCTCCAAGTCGATTGAAAGATGATTTCTTCTGGAGATGTCCTTGGGTAGGTCAGTTTGGATAGGTCCATGCCCCTACCCTAGGTCCATAGCTTCATCAGGGGGGGGGGGGTTGTTAGAGTTATATTAAGTGATGTCTTTTGGCCTTTTGCATTCTAGTCTCTTGGCATCCTCTTGTAGCCTTTTGGCATCCTCATATATGTGTATATATGTTGGGGTTGGCCTCCTAATAATATAAGTTGCTATTCTCAACAGCTACTACAGTTCAGAGATTCTCTTGCAGTGAAGAGATGCTGTCTCGGTGTGTTGATATTGCTACTATAGTTCAGAGATTCTCTTGCGGTGAAGAGATGTTGTCTCGGGGTGTTGCGTGGGTTGTTCCCTTCATATATGGTATAGTATATGTTTCCTTCCGTGTTGGGCAACGATCCTTGAATTACATGAAGTGGTGGTGAGATAACACTGACCAAAAGTGTGCTAATTCAGAAGAATGTGCATCAACATGTGACATCATTACTTGGCCCACGCCCAAACGTGTGACGTCATTACTTGCATAAATACATGCTTACCACATCGTGGGAGTCACCGCTTGACACACGGTGGAACGCATGAAGTGAATGAGGCAACTCTAAGGGAGCAATGGGTTCACACGGACCTTCTTTTGGAGCTTTCATCCTCAAAATTAGATGCCAGCTGAAACATTAAAGTGGGCTTCAGATTAGTACCTTGCGCATGCATGAAATACACATATGAAGCATGAGGAGATAAAATTAGCACTGAAGCATATACGTTGTTGTTAATGTTGACAAGGTAACCATTTTAAAAATCTTTCGAGCAAGCCTTACATGCATCAAATAAATTGAATAAGAAAATATTAAAGCGGCACCTATCAATTTTAATCTCTTTTGCATGCTTCACAAGCCCAAGGAATATTTTTACAGCCTCTTGATCTGTAGAAGGATTCTTCTTTCCCTGCGATGTAGAATTCAGGATAAGTAATAATACTTCCCTACATACAGAAGTGTGAAAGAAAGAGCTAAATTTGTCAGCCGATAGCATTGGCATCCAACCTGCAAGAAACCAACAGACATTAAAGAACTTCTACATGTACCGCAGTTTAAAGTTTAAACCAAATAAAACAGTAAAACATAACGGCTTCACGCCATGCACAGTACTAGTTCATGCATTGGCACAGACTTCAGTTGAATCACCTCTTTTCTGCTACCTTTCACCATGGAGAATAAAGAAACATGATTTGGCTTTTAATGGTTGGAGCAAACTTGAGGCATAAAAAATGAATGAAATTTGTTTTACATGCATACTGTACACACTAGTTGATCACCTACCCATCCAAAAGAAAATGGAAGGTTGTTTCCAGTTCCCAGAGGTACGGTGGCAATTGGAGGTGGGTGGGAAAGCTTAAGATCACTGACGACCCCAAGCAACCAACTCGCTGTACCATCGCCACCTGCAACCTATCCAAACCTATTCAGTCAAGAGCATGAAATGGAAAGCCAAGAAAGGCATCATCTTCGCATAATATAACTTGAAGATGGTATCACTTACAATTAATCTCATAGTCCTCCAAATTTGAACGGCAAGAATGTCACCTTCAATCTTGAGCCTTTCAACATTCACATATAAACGGTGCAGAACCTTATCCGGAGTCTCTTCTGAGAGATCAATAACCTGAAAAAGAACTCGGTGGCTCTGACAACAATTCCAAATTCAAAATCCAAAGACAGAATAAGTACCTGTGCTTCACTCAGAAGTTCACGGTATGTTTTGATCAAACTACTTCCAAGTTGACCGCCAGATTTAGAATTGATGAACACTATTACAGGACACTGTGGAGCATGATCAACAAGTACTTGTTGGGCATCTGGTCTCAAGACGTAATCTGGAATGCGGTACTCCTCCAAAGGCCCACATGGCTTCAAATCTCTAGGGGTTTCTATCTCCTCTTCCATCCTGCAGAATAGGTGCACACATTTTAATGGTTTAGTTTAACTCAGCAAACTACAATGTCAATGTATAATGATATTTGTTGTATTTAGCATCACATAGAAAACGAATCAAACATATTGACGTCGAAGAGGGTAAATAAAACCCCAAGGGCATAATGAAAAGGGGAATTGAGTTAACCATGAAATAAAAACCTAGGTAAGGCCTTAAATTATCCGCGATCATGAGATTTATGTTTCTTTAGTTCCTCCAAAAGAATAGGAAATTTCAATATTATGTAAGAATTAGAAATCCACTAGATCTTATATTATGTAAGAATTAGCAATCAACCAGAACTATATTGATATAAGAAACATGAGTGTGGGAGATCTGGAGCATTTCGGTCTTCCATCTTCCTAATCTTCAAGTATCACGTAAGATTATAATCCTAAAACTCCCTCCATAAACTAATATAAGAGCGTTTAGAATACTTAAATAATAATCTAAACGCTCTTATATTAGTTTACAGAGGGAGTATCATATAATAATTAAAAATCATAAGAGGGGGACATTCCACCCTTTTTCTTAGGAAAAGCATAAATAATATGCAGCAAGATATGCAATAATCTTGTCACAACATTGCAGATGAAGATAACCCATTTAACATGCAGATAACAATCGGTGCTTCAAAATGAAAATATGCAATTCTGATTGTTGCTAGAGTGTAGTGTATTTAACGTTGGTTTTTGTACGATCGTTCCATAAATCAATAATAATACAGCCTTAACCTGTGTATACAAAAGAAGCCAAAACTAGGCTGCAACTTGTTGGTTTACCTGATTAATTAACATGTGTAATCAACGCGCCCGGACCTCAAGAACAAAAATAATAACCATTTTTTCTCAAGAACACGGATGCATGCATGCATCTATCACTGCGAAATCACTCACCAAACGGCTATACAGAAGGTATTCTGATCACCAAGGTGCTCGCTAAACAGGGAATTCCCGAATCATGATGCCTAGATAAGAGTAATTTAGCGCGCGCCGCGTCGGCCGTGTGATTGCGTACCTGAGATCCCGAGGTGCGCCCTGTACGGACTCCGCGCGGCCGAGATCTAGGGCGTGTGTGGTTGATCCGATGCTCCGATTTGGAGGGGAATGAATTGGAGCAGGACGAGTGGTATGGTGGGAGAGCGATGAAGAGGGAGGATCGGAGGCGCTCCCGTTCTGGATTCACCCGCTCTTTCTCAATCGTTTTGGGCCAACCTGTGTACTGTTCCTTGCTCCAAAAATACACACAGAAGAAATATTTCCAGTCAAGATATAAATAAAGCCAAACCAAATATAGGGTGATTCCTAGCACACCTAACAAATACTACAATGCAACATGACACACAGGGGGGGGGGGAAGAAATGCATATATGTGGATGCCAGTGAGGGGTCGGCGCACCATGCCAACGCGAAGCACGTCAGACATGGCCACGACCGACGCTCTTGGTCGAAGTTGATGGTGCACGATGCTAGCAGACCCATGTCCTGACAGGGATCTCTGGGCTCAAGGCACCAACAGTGCCGCCAAACGCACGAGCCAGACTCCCACAATTGCTTAGCAGCCAAATTTGCATTGGAGCACATCGCCTTGGTTGGGGAAGAAGCCAGAGAATGAAATGCGGGGATGGAGGGGGGAGGTGGGAGAGGCCTTGTCACCACCACATAATAGTCGGCGGCGTGACAAGAGAGGCATGGAGGGGTATGGGGGCGGCCGGTGTAATCCTAGTCCACGGAGTCGCCCTGGAGGGGATGATGCGAGGATTGGGGGGCACTTATGTAGGGGGTCACATTTCATGCTCACAATCAGCACAAGCTCATGTCGAGGATCACATCCAATGTTGTGGCACCCAACCCTCTCCTCCTACATGTCTCCTGCACCCACCCCATGTGTGTCGCCACACCACACTGCATACTATGATTGCTTCCTCTATGAGGTAGCCATTGTTTCTTTGATAGTTAGATTGCAATCAAAATCAAGTGGCTAGCTCTTACCTCGTGGCCAAACCTTACTTAACAAGTTTGAAGTTTTCTATCAGTCGTAGGGGGGAACCACGTCCCCACCACTTGTTGTCTTGTTGTATTACCTAAAAAGCTTGGCGAGCCATCGAATACATAGCACAGTTGAGAGCTACAAAAGGAAGGGGGGATAGGCCACATGTTAGACAGACGATATAACACAATTCCGCAAGGCCGCAATGCCCTCCTTAACCTGATTGCTATGAAACTATTGAATTCATGCTTCACCCAGTTGCTCCAAAAATCCGAACTGATGTAGAGAGGTAGGAAATATATGTCAATACTCCCCCTCACATCTAGGCTATTCAATTCCTTAGACGTGAGATCGATGTAGGCAGTGGAATCTTTTTTTAATAATGTGATGCTAAAGTCTTGATCTCAAGACCTATTTGGCTTTGATACCATACCGAACTCATACTCCAGCCAGTTGCTCCTAAAGTCTAAACGGATGAGATACCCGGGCAATATATTTCAACATGAACCTATAGTTCCACGGGCTGTTGTCCGTAACCTCACGATAAAAGCAAGGCCTCCACAATGCACAACCTGGAGTTGAACACCAAGTCATTGCAAGCTTTCCAAATGTGCTAGAGGATAATGCTTCTCACAGCATCCCACGCCCCCGCGACGACCTTGACGGAGGGAGGAGACGCAAGTAGAGCAGTGGTAGAAGAAATAGACATGGCAAGCCCCAATCACCCGCTAGGCCGCCGCTGCCACCGAACACAGGAGGAATAGGTGATCCTCGTCCTTGATATTGCCACACCTTTCATGGAGGGTTGAGGGGGAGTAATTCTCGTGGTGCAAGTTCTTCCAGGTGCTGAGCCGATCCGACACTAGAAGCAGTACAAAGATTGTGAGCTTGTTGCGAAGGCGCGCCCTTCAAATCATGCCAGCCCACGTGGACTCCACGCCATGGGAAGAAGTGCACCTCCCCCACTCGCCATAGAGCGAGCATCGATAGTCCTACACTAGCGCTGCCAATTATCTACTCATCGACCCGGTCTTTTTGTTTGCGTGCTCGTCCGCCGTTTCAGCGAGACAACGTTCAGTAGTTTCTGTCATTCGTTAGTTATTTTTGTTTTATTACCTTTAATTAAAAAAATTAAATGAAATATGTTTCAATTTAATTTTAAAATCGTCCATCGCGCATTTAAAAATGGTTCATGCAGTGCACAATTTAAAAAAAATGCATGTGTCATTAAAAATTATGACATTTAAAAACTGTTCATGCATTTCAAAAAAAATATTTTTGTAATTTCGAAAAAAATTATAAAAGTAAAAGTGTTATTGGAATTTTGAAAAATGTTTTGTTCAATTCAAAAAGTGCCAGTGACAATTGGAAAAATTGTTCATCCATTTCAAAAATATGTCCGTGACATTTTCATAGAATATTTATAAAATGTAAAAATTGTCACAAAATTTTATACAATGTTTTGCACCATTAAAATTCCAACTCTTAACAAATGTCTTGCACTAAAAAAATAGTCATGTTATTTATGAAAATGTCCAGTGTGTGTTCACAAAATGTTCACCATGTATTAAAAAATGCTCAGTGATTTGACAAATGTTCAAAGTACATTTAAAAAAAATGTTCAATGCGTATTTGGAAAATATTTAACTTATACTTGAAAAATGGTTAATGTGTTTTTGAAAAGGTCTACATGTGTTAGGGAAAAAATTGAAAGAAAACCCAAAAAACATTGAAAGCCGATATAAAAATACATAGAAGACAAAAAAATAAAAACACACATGGAAGCTTCTAAAACTGATCCGGTCAATAGATACTTCCCGAAATTGCTCCAGGAAGCTACAATGTGGGGCTTGCTCATTAGCTGAGCGCCAAAGACGAGAAGAGGGGATGCCTTACAGTAAGTGAGACATAACCATCGCGGTCTGAGCGTCACACTGTGCTTGGTATTAGGGACAGTGAGAGACACATTGTGCCAGGCATGAACGGTACAAAGAGAGGGCATGCCCAGGAGATAAGTAACTCTAACGGTGCTAGTATTTACCCGTGAAACATCTACCATCCATTCTCTATATTGGGATTCGTGCTAGCATTGTAGGTATAACACAAAGTTGGAGAGAGTAATACAAATGTATGTGTCAGCTTGTGTCAGCGTTCCCCGCCAAAAAAAGAACTAAGGCTGGTCACAATGGGCAAGAACATAAGCTAGGAACTTACACACTTCCCTAGACTATGTTACTACCTCCATAGTGGGTAGGAATATCTATGTAGTGTCATGCAACGATGTATTTATTAGGTTATAGACTCATTGTTTCTTGGAGTGTGTGATGTTCCGGTAACTTAGCTAGTTACCACAAGCACCTCTCTCTTCATTAAATATGTGCCACATAAGCAAAGTTGTATTGGAGTGTGTGATGTTACTCCTAAGTTCCTCCCCATTGTGACCAGCCTAATGTCAGCGTCTGTTGGCTCATAAATATGTGTAAGATGGGTAGGAGGCAGCTTATTCCATCTTATTCTAGGAGAGAGAGTCAAATAGTGGAGAGAAGGACCATTGCACCATGTAAAAGATGGGTACTTTATTTTGTTGTCATATATTGAATGATCGATATATTTAGAACAAAATCTCCATTTTTTGAAGCTTTATACATATTTGTATTTAGCGAGTAGACCTTTGAAACAATATCAATCTTGGATGTATTTGGATTATTTTCCATTTCATTGTTTCACATTTGTGAAACATCAAATATCACATATTTTCACATTGACGTGTGTCTCATATATATGAAAAGTTGATTTCACTCATTTTGAAATTGATTTTAGTCAATGCAAAAAACTAAGTTCAATTATTTCAAAATACGATTTAAACCATTTAGAAAAATCTCAGTTCAAAAAACAATTTCACTCGTTTCATAAAACAAATTTCTCTTTTTTAAAAAAATATTTTAAATAATTTGTTTAACATTTAAATAACTAGTTTCAAAATTTTGAAATAACAAGTTTCACGTATTTCACACTTAAATTAACTACTCGTCGGCCCGGTCTTTTTGTTTGCGTCTGTTGGCTCGTCCGGTGGCCAGCTCAGTAGTAAATACGTTAGTTCCCTTCATTCGTTGGTTTTTTTGTTTTACTGATATCACCCATTTCAAAAAACTAAAAAAATTCACTCGTTTCAAAAATAGATTTTACTCATTTTGAAAAAAATGATTTGAAAAACTAATCAGCTTCATATTTTTTCAATAACTACTTTGCATTTTTGAGATAACAAGTTTCACATTTTGCACACTGAAATATGTTTCATATGTATGAAAAACAGATTTCACTCATTTCAAAAAAATTGGTTTCACTCAAATAAAAAATCTTGGTTTACTTACTTCAGAAAACTATATTCAAAAGTTGAAATTTGAACATATTTGAAATGTATTCATATGTTCCATATATATTTCAGTTTCTAGGTGGAGTTAATGGCCAGACTTCATATTTTCCATATATGCTTCTATTCCTCCCCTTAAATGTCTCACTCCCGCGGGAAAAGTAATAAACAAAATGATTTGCAATCTATTGCTTTTATCAGTCATTAGTAATAGCATTAGAGTGATATCCTTGGAACATCCAAGATTATCCAATTTTAACAATGGTGGAAATGAGTGTAAAAATACACTCATGAGCACACATGGGGATGGAGCTACTGCTTCTATCGTATCCCCCATTAGTGAAATTGCTTTTTATGGTCTACTCCTTGCAAAGTGATTCACCATCTCTCGTGGTGACAAGTGACACACTCCATGTGCAACAACTCTCGCAACGGTGGGATTTTCTTCCCATGCATGGGAGGCGCGGGGGTGTTTGTCTGTGCTTTTTTTTAGATTCTTTTTTCGAGAATATTTTATCTCTTGAACTGTGCGTCCAAATCACGAACTGTTTTCGCTGTTATATTTTTCGTGTCGATTTCTCCGAAACTAGATCCCATGGTTGATAGTTTCGATGAAATTATGTTGGGCAAATATATGCTTCCAACTAGAAATAACTTGAGCTTCCAAACCGTATGAACCCGTACTACCAAGTAAACTAACTTGTGCTTCACTTTTGGGTGAAGCACAAAAGAATAACTGTCTTTCATTTTTTTTGAAAATATAGAAGCACAAAACCTAAAAAAATGGAACAAAAAAAATACCAAAAGAATTGGAAACAAAAAAATTGTAAACACGAGAGACAAAAAATGGATAAAAACTAGAAATTGAAAAATGAGAACTTAAAGAAAAAAGAATACAAAAACTAAAGAAAAAAGAACAGAGAAACTAAAGAAAAAAGTAAACAGAAAACCGCGAAAGTATGAAAGCACAATTTGTGCTTCACATGGAAGCACAAACATGCTTCACTCATTTTGGAAAGCATAATTTTACTTCATGTAGAAGCACACGTGTGCTTCCGCATGAAGCACAACTGCGCTTTAGTTGATTTCTTGAAAAGTGAAAAGCACAGATGTGCTTCAACTATGCTTCTCGAACAGTGAAAAAGTACATGTGTGTTGCCAAAAAAAAAGAAAAGCATAAAAGTGCTTTAGGTTTCTGTTTTTTTCGTTTATGTTTTTTGTTTCTGTTTTATTTTGTTTTTTGGTTTTCATCATTTTCCAATTTTTGGTTTGTTTTTTGTTTCTGTTTTCCGGTTCTCTTTTATTTTTTAAAAAAGTTTGTCCAAACCTATTAACATGAGATTTAGTTTCGAAGACCTCCGCGAGAAACACAATGGTGAAAATTGTTCGTGATTTGGACGCACAACTTAAGAGATAAAACATTTTAAAAAGAATGAAAATAAAAAGCACAGCCTTGCAAAAAAAGAAAATAAAAGCACAAAACCTCTAGCTTGCAACAAGTTTCACACATGTAGTGCGCTACATGTCACCATGAAAGAAGGTGGAAGTGACTTTTACCAGGGGTACCCCTCTAACCAGTGATTTCTGATTTCGGAAGAGAAATCCTAGACAGCCTGCCAAATGCAGAATAAATAATGATTACTCCAGGCCGTTTGCCTTGAGCTCGTGGGCTCTTGGCGCTAACTGCAAACCGAAACATGTTGATTTCTAGGCCTAGTTAACTACCGAAGGCCCAGCCCAATAACGACCCACGGCATGCCAATCCCACATCGCTTCATCTCACTGCTCACATCGCACAGTCCGCACCGCTTCCATCATCTCCCTCCTTCCACAGCTAAAACCCTAACCCCTGAACCAGCCTCCGCCGCCGCACGCCCCTTCCACCCACCCCGAGCCCCTGATACTCCGGCGGCCGCCCGACATGGGGAAGAGGCCGAGGTCGACGCGGCCGCCGCCCGCGGCGGGCCTCCACAAGTCCAAGCGGGCCAGCGAGGCGGCGGCGGCGGCGGCGATCTCCGACTCCGACGACGACGAGATCGACGCCTTCCACAAGCAGCGGGACGTCATCCCCCTCGACGTCGACGACTCGAGGGACTCGGAGGAGGATGCTCTGGTGATGCCCATCTACGACGTCGAGGGCGTTTCCGACGACGAGAGCGATGACAGCGAAGGCGGCGAGGACGGCGACGAAAGCGAAGATGGCAGCGAAGGAGCCAAGGACGGCGACGCGCACGCAGGTGATGTTGAGGTATGGGACAAATCATATACTGCAAAAATCAAGAGGGCGCAGAAGGCAGCCAAAGAGGCTGCCGGGGATGATGGCAGCGCGGAAGAAGATGAGGAGCCGGAGGATGATCCAAAGAACTGGGGCACAGGGAAGAAAACATACTATGATGATCATGAGCAAGATGCTGATGATGTTGAGTTTGATGAGCTAAGGAGGTTGCAGGCAGAGAATAAGCTGTCGATGAAAGATTTCGGATTGGAAGATGATGAAAGTGATGAAGAGGGTAATAAGCCCTCAAAGGCGTCCGACTATCAGGTGAAGCTTGGTGATGAGGCATCCCCTCTTGAAAGCTACACGAAGCTGAGAGAAGACTTTGCTGTCCTGTCAAGAGACGAGAAGATGGATGTAGTGTACAGCTCAGCTCCTGAACTGGTTGGGTTACTGGCTGATTTGAACGAGGCCCATGAACAGCTGAAGGCAATAGGACCAGTCACCCCTGAGTTGGCAGCTGGGCAAGGCAAGAATAAGGGTAAAATGCAGCCATTGGAGGTGAAGCGAGCTTGTCTGTTGGCTCATTGTCAAGCCATTACCTTCTACCTCCTTATGAGAGCAGAGGGACTGTCTGTGCAGGATCATCCTGTAATTGCTCGGCTGGTAGAGACCAAGAATATGGTACAAAAGCTGGCAAATATAAATATTCTGAGCCAAGACGGGGACACTGAAGACCATTTTATGCATGATAGCAGCACCCTTGATGAGGTGAATAAGGCAGTCGCTCTAGAGAATGAGGGAAGAACTCGCAATTTACTAGCTCTGGACAAGGTTAAACAGGGTGCTGAAGTAGCCGAATTGAAAAAGAATAAGCCTTCTAAGGGGCACCATGAAATTGCAAGCAAGGATGAGTATATGGGCTTGCAAAGCAAGGAAATGTTGAAAAGAAGAGCAATCCTTGAGGAGGGGTTGAAGCAAAAAGGTCTGTGTAAGTCAAAGCCAAAGTTGTCAAAAACCATGACAACCAATAGTAGGAAAAACCTGCAGACATTGGATGACTTTGATGATGAAGTGCAGAAAAATAGTCAAGTCGTCAAACCTACAAAGCTCCTGGTTAATGCAGCTGGCTCAGTTAGAAACAAGGTATGGGATATTTTCATGCAGGTTTCTTATTGTTGTTGGTTTACCTTCATATCTAGCTATTTTTAACTTGTGCAAAATCTAAATATCTTGTGATAATGATCTGTACCTATTTGGCTCAAGTGTTTTATGCATGTGGTGAAAAATTCCAAGTTTGTAACTGAAAAACTACACGAACAAATATACATACTGTCATGTAGGGCCAAAATTTCAATGCCATATGTTTCTTACTGTGGATTCTTGATAGTATTCAGCTGAAACATCCTGGTTTCGACCAAGTTTACATCTGTTACATTTCTAGTTTTCTACCTTATTCTATGATTTTCAACATTCCACATTCCTTTTGTTGCCAGTATGCCTAGTATTAGGCGAGTTTGTAATATAATTGTATTGATAGAAACCTTAATTGAAACTGCATCCTTATACCCAGCTATGTTGAGATATATCAACCAGCACATACTATACATGATTTGAAACATCATTATATCCAAAAATGTTTGTGAAATTTGAGGATTATTAGGTGATTTTGGAGCTCTGCTGTCATGGTTTACATATCGATCCTGAGGTTTCTCGATATGTCTAGAGTTCAATAGGACTTTGCTTGCATTGCAAAAGTGAATTGGAATTTTGATAATACTTTGACATGGCATTTTGTTGCTAGCTGTGAATATGAGAAGAATAACCATTGTTAGTAACATAGCAATGATGAATTGTGCTACACTCAGGGACACTAGCTACACTTGCCTTCCAGCTTTAAAAACTCTGGCATCACATTGCCACACTCCTATCATATTTGCTTTGATAACATGCACTAGTCAACAATGCTGGTCAATTTGTTTTGTCAAAAATGTTGCGTCATGCTTGAATCTTGCTGCTTTGTTAGTGTTTGTAATCTTAACATTATGCTGTTCCAGAACAGCCTTTGTGCTATTATGTGTCATGTTAACAGAATATATCTGCCATCAAGTGCATATAATTGTTTTTCTTAGCGAGGCAAACCTCGTTACTCTTGTCCTATCAAAGATATCGTCTGAAATACTCGATGAATTTATAATTGCTGATTATTGCTCATCTACAAAACTAAATCCATACTTTTAACATGTGCTTGTGCTTTGTGTATCGGTTGTTGCAATGGCTGTATCTATTCCTAACCCTTTTTTCTCTTCTGGCCATCATTTCAGCTTGTTTCTGGTGATGATGACATTCCAAAGCGAGATGAGATTGGTGAAAGACGCCGAAAGCATGAACTACGTGTTCTTGCTCGTATAGGAACCAATTCACGTGAAGATGATGAGTTGCCAGAAGATGGTGATCATACTGAAGAGAAGCTCAGCCAATCCGGCGAGGAAGATGGCGATGATCATGAATCTTCAGGGTCTGAAGATGAATTCTACAAAGATATCAAGAGGCAGAGGACCGAAAAGCGCCTGGGCAAAGAACAGAGCACCCCTGCTACTGAGCTGGAGGAAGAAAGCGAAGGAGATGGCAAGAGGAAGATTTCGCGGCAGATCGAGAAGAACCGAGGGCTGACACGCTCCAGAAACAAGAATCTCAAGAATCCACGGAAGAAATACAGGATTAAGAGTGATAAACAGAGTAAAAGGAGGCAAGGTCAAGTGCGCAGCGCGAAGAAGCCCTCGGGTCCCTACGGAGGTGAACTGTCTGGCATCAATGCAAACGTCAGCCGTAGTGTCAGGTTCAAGAGTTGATAGCATCGGCCTTATCGTGAATGTACGCAAATTTTGTTTGGTTTGGTTTAGTTCGTGTGGGGCATGAAATTTTCGTTTGATGGTCATTTGTGTTCGTAGTAGTAAACAGTTTCGGTGGAAAGAAAACAGCATGTTTGCATTATTTAAGATTATAAAATTACAACCACTCTGGTGGTTGCTCTATCTGCCTGCAGATGTTGGATGTGTTTGATGGGAATTATAAGCAGAAAGATGAAGAACTACCAGTTCCTATCTCACTTTTATTTGCAAATGCTTCTATTACATAATGTTGCTGTGCTCAAAACAGTCAGGACTCAATATATGGAATTCAAAGGGATTCCATATGATTTTGGAGCAGTTGGATCCTTAGGAATTTTGATGATTCGCTGGACTGGAATCCTTAGGTACAAATGCCCTAAGCACTGTGGCTGGACCGATCAAAAGGCACTCGAAGGCTCTACATCGAACGATGGAAGCGGCACCGCTTTCCCAGGGCACAGCACCACACGTCGACGAAGGAGGACGCGCAGCCCAAAAAAGAAAAGAGGCCCGAACACGTGGACAGCCACAGTATAACGCCTAGAAGAGTAAGTCAACGGGCCAGGCTGGCCCACGCGCGCTCAATATTATCGCTAGCTGCACTAACAGAGTAGATACGCACGTTGAGAAAATTTTCATCGACAACGTAGGGCCACCAGGTAAATTTACACGCCAGTATCCCAAATTAATACACGCGTCACCAACCAACATGCTGAGAAGTTGATTTCACCCAAGTGGGTAAACGTGAGCGCAAAAACATCCCCGGATATAGGGGCTTAGGTATTTTTCATGGAATTCATTTGCACTCTATTTTGAAAGAAAATTTCTATCCACTCAAACCTTTTGATAGAATTTCTTTGTTTTTCTTGTACTATCAAACACTCGTACATTCATGTATTCGCCGGAGTAGTAAATTTCATAATCCTATACAGGATACAAGGGATCCTGCAAATCAAAGAGGACCTCGAACTAATAAGTAGGAGAATAATTATATATGTCAACGTAAGACAGAAAACCTGAAATCAACATTGTCACTCAAGACTGCCATGGAAGCATGGACATTGTCATTCTAGTTGGAATATTTGGAATCAGAGAAATGGGAAACATTTCAAAAAATGAAGTGCCTGCAGTCAACACATGGAAATACCTTCTCAAGCAATACCTTATTCTCCTTGGTCAGAGAGTCAAACACAAGAATCGCAGACACCTTGGAGAGTTGGATTAACACTCGTCTAGGATGATCGCGTTGTAGTTTCGCCTTACAAACTCTGAACCTCCTGTTTCCTAGAACAGGCATTGGATGATCTCCTTTCCTTTTTATTTCTTCGTCTTGTTTTTCTTTTTGTTCCTCCCCCTGCATGTACATACTTACTCTTTTAATCTATAGAAAATACCATAGAACCACTGTTCTACGGTCCTTGCCTCCTTGGCGTCAACCCTCCCCCTTCCCCCCACCCGAACCAGAAGCTGGTTGTTTGTTTACCCTGTTGTTGGACAGCTGTAGGAGCTGTGGGTATTATGAAATGTCAATAAAGTCCATGAGTGCCGAGTATGATGTTTATATGCATATTAAAGTGCAAGTTGGCTGTTTTGACTCGATAAAGTGAGAATCAGCAATTTTTTAACCATATATGAAATATTTTCTAGAAATGTAATGATTGTAGAAACATATTATCCGAAATATGCATATGAAACATAACATCCAAAATAAGCACGGACCATCATAATCTTGCATACTAAACATATGATCCAAAATAAGTGTGGCAGCTCGGGACTCACCAAATTGGCAGCTTCAGGCTGGATATGCATGCTAGTTCATTTCCAGGAAGCGATTCTAGCCAGCTAAGGTAAGAATCTGCGAGTTAATTTTAGATTCTGATTTTGTGAGGCCTAGAATCTGAGAATCACTAGCTGTGGCTCAGACAAAGGTCACCTAAGTGCTGTACACCTAAAAAAGTAAGTGTTGTAGATTGGTGTGGAGAAGCTTTTAAACAATTCAAAATGAGCTTGTCAAGTACGTACATTACAAAAGATCACTATTATAGTAAACATCATTGACAGTGTGATCCCTCGGTGACTTGATCTCTGGATAACCCCGGTTTGACAGCCTGAACTTGTGGCTCTAAACCTGCCACCTGCGATAAATTTATCGTATCCGTACTATGATTGAATCATCGTCATGCAAAGAATTTCCTGCCATTCAAACTCTCATCTTGATAGGTCAGTGTATTAGTCATAAACTAGGAGCACATCAATCATGCATTAGTTTTCTAGGAGTTCCCTACTACTAATTTGCTACTTGGGCACAGCTTGTTAATGACTGGAAGATAAGCCTATCACAATTAGTCATTGTACTCATTGGCTGACTAGGATACTATGAATGCTGACAAAACACTTTCAGAAAAAAAGAACAATTCACAAGAGCTTGTCAAGTACAGAACAAAATATCACTATTAAAGTAAACATCAACGACAGCTTAATTCCTTGGTGACTTGATCTCTGACAGCCCGAACTTGTGGCTCTAAACCCGCCATCCGCGATAAATAAATTTACTACATCCATACTATGATTGAATCATCGTCATGTGAAGAATTTCCTCCCATTAAAACTCTCCTCTTGACACCTCTCAGTGTCATAAATAAACTAGGAACTCATCATCACGCATTAGGTTCCTAAGAGTTCTAGTACTAATTTGCTAGTCAGGCACAACTTGTTATTGACTGAAAGATAAGCCTATCGCAATTAGTGATTCCAGGATTTTGTCATTGTACTCATTGGCTGGCCTGGATACTAAGAATCCTGAAAAAACAAACTCTTTCAGAAGGAAATAAAAATAACAATGTTTCTTTCATGGGGACCTCATCTTGGCAGTTTATTTGGAGCATACCTGGGCCTGTAGCGTCCAGTTGGTTTTCCTGAATATATTGGTCACCTGGCCTTTCAAGATGCAGAAAGATTCAGCTCAGGAGCTAGGTGTCTCTTGTCTCTTGGCCACAGCAGAAGGCAAAAACCACTGATGTGATGAATCTCTTTTCTAACTCTGTACAGTTCTACCTTTATCATCCATTGACAATATAAAATCATGCAGTTGGAAGACAATCTGTGTACAGGGACATACTTGTAGACCACCTGTACGAAGAGGTGTTTCTGAATTTCACTTCCCATATTTTACACATCATAGGTGACCATGCTACTTTTGAGCATCATTGGCAGTGAAGACATTACTCTTAACATCATTGGAAATCAATGTAGTTGGGCTCCACTATGCGGAGAACAATGGAACAGAGTTCAACAGTTCATGCAAAAAATTGCATGTAATTTATCAAATCTACAGGTTCCCTCAGAAGAATGGTAACAATGGCAACTTCATTTTTATTCGGATCCTCGAGTTTAGGTTCAAACCAAACATATTTAACTCAACTCAATGTACATTATTCTAGAGCAAGCTTTCTGCAGCAATGCTTTTTTTTCTGTCTGGGGTGGGCACATATATTCGTGCCAAAAAAAGAACATACATATATTGCAAGTGGCTCAATTCGACATTGAGCCAGCTTATGTACACAAGACCTGACAATTTCAACCATCTAATTCTTCCATGTGACAGGTCTCAATGCTGAGTTGCTGACCAAAGAAATCATCTTTCTTCACAGCATCCCAGCAAACCATCTTCCTTCAAAGCCACTGAATTTTGTAATATGAAACTGCGTTTCCTGCATCAGTGACGCTCTTCCTTTGAACTTTGAAGCCTGAATTTCAGGCCACCTCTTTCCTACGGAAGATGTTCATTGCATCACTGTATAGGGCAACAGAGTTTGAGACAACAGCAAGCACGATCATGGTTACAGCCAATATCTTGTCACGCTTGGTTGCGATTCCATAAGGATCCCTTGGAAAAAAAGAACGAGTTTATGTGTTAATACGGGAGTGCTTAGCAAATAGGGAATATATAGCCAATCAGAAGCATTATTTAGGTACCTTAATATGACCATGGCAGGAAAGATAAAACCAATCAAAACGGCAGCTGTGGCGCCAGTAAACTGGAATGCATCCCAAATGCTTGGTATGAAGATGGCAGCAGTATAAATAACCACGAGGAGTGAGATGGTTATGATTGTAAATCTCTTATTGTCATAAGAAATGTGCCTCGACGTGGGAAAGAGTAGACCATCCAAGTTGAGCCTAAGGGCAAAGAAGACGATGGGGAAGACAAGCATAACGTGCGCAGCATAGCTCACTCTGACTACGTCATTGAAGACAGAGCTGAAAGGAATGCCAAGATTTGAATCAAAGTTGGCGAGCACATCATCCAGTGTACCATCTCCAAAGAGAAGATAAGCAAAGAAACTTGTGGCAATGTAAACACTGGAGCAAAGGGCCAGTGATGTTCGCACAATTGGTTTGGTTTGTGTTTTATCCTCAAGCTCATTGTCAATGCTGTGAACTGTGGAATCATGAAAAACATTCATTTAGAATCGACATAACTGAATAATGGCAAGAATAGCTGGGCACTGAAATTGCATACCATTATAGTGGCAGATATATGCAGTGACAAGGACAGGGACAGCTGTAAAAAGCTTCCAGACAGAACTAAGATCATCTATTTCTGGAAAAAGCTTGGGCATTGCTACAGTTCCACTGATGACTTTGATTATGGCAATCCCAGCAGTAATAACAACAAAAACCACAGCGAGAGCAACTGATAGGGCAGATGTGTAGCTCAGTGAATCTGTAGGAAATGACAAGATTCAAGATTAATATCATGCAGCAACCATGGTGAAAAGTAGTTATTTCATAGTTTGCACAGATGAACACGTACCCAATCGTTTAAAGCTCACCAATGGAGCAAACACGAAAAGAGTTGTCACAAGAAGAACAATGGCACGAGAATTCCACAAATGTGCTCCAAACCAGCCCTCCAATATGCCACGATGATGAACACCGCCTGACGATGTTCCAGATAATACATCACCTATCAAAATTTCAATAACCACCGTCAATCGCAGTTCATGCAAATAGAACTGTTCATTTTAAGTATTAAGGTACAAGATGTTACTTGAAGATAAGAAGCTGACTTCTAACTAACTCAAGTTCAACCTGGTATATTATGTTTTTACTAAATTGCTCAAAATGACGACTTATTTCTTCAGAGAGGGAGCTAGGGTTCCATTTGCCATTTGATAGTATGAAACTTGATAAAGTACTTATCAGGAGCTCATGGATGAGAATTGTCTTGAAAGTAATGTACTGAAGAAACCCAAGTTCAATCAGCTAAGCAATAAACTTATATGCTCTAAGTAAAAAAATCAAAAACATCTTGGAATTATTCGTGACTCGTCTTAAAACATAGGCCCTGAAGTGTGCCATTAGTGGAATAGAAGGATTAAAAGATACTCTGGTGGAGCATTGGATTATCCATAACAAGCCCGCTTGGTGAATTTAAGTTGCATCACAAAATGTTCGAAAGTAACACATAGAACAGGAAGGAGAAGTATTGAGCTTAGATGAAGTACCAATTATAATCATGTAAACAATCATCACACCGATGTTGTTTATAACCACAGAGGCCTGCAGCGCAATCCTCCCCCATTGTCCATATGCCTCACCCATCAGCCACCCATACGACGTGATCTTTCCTTGGTGGCTGCACCTGATAAGCATGTCTATGGATGCCTCTGTGAGCAGTGCCACAAAGATGATCATCAGAAGGCCAGGGATGAGGCCCAGCATCTTGATGCTGGCTGGCAAGGCCATGATTCCAGCACCAACGATGGTGGTCGAGAGATTGAAAACTGCGCCGGAGAACGAAGCTCCATTAAACTCATGGAACCCCTCCTCCTCCACCTTGACCGGAAGAAGCGGCGTAGTCTCATCTCGTATTTCATTGCGCGCCGTCTGCTGGTTCGTGTCTGCTGATCCATTCCCGACACCCATTTTTCTCTTTCACTCTCCTGAAAGGAAAGGATTTGAGTCAATGATATAACGCAATAGGCTATTTGATTTGACCAAAACCAGTAGCTTTGTGTTTTCTCTCGATACTTCTTATGGTGAGATCCAGTTTGTTATAAAATTTAGACACACTTAATTTGATCTCCATCTCTTGTGTATTTAATTTAATCTTCAAATAAATGAAGGATGCCTTGTTTAATGCAAATTCCAAAACAAGACAATTTTGATAGCTAGCATTCAGAAGACAAAAGTCATAGTAGTTCAGAGTATACAGACCAAAGCATCCTACAGGGCTACAGCAACATACAATTACGGAACCAAAGGGCCAGGTGATGAACTTAAGGACCATGATTCACTAATAAGTAACAATATAAAGTTCAATCCAATGGTATCCTGCAGATGAGGCAAATCACATGGCGAAATGACATCCAAACTATATGACCCAAGCACAACAAAGTCAGCTAAACCTTTTTTGTTTCCAACACAATCCGGCCCGACAGACAAACACAACATTCGATTAAAAGTTCCTACATAATCAAAGAAATGCAGTACATGCCCAACTAGCTCAGACATCCATCAACTGCCGTAAAAGCAACATTCTTTTCCACCGCAGCTCACCCCCACTGAAGCCATCATCATCACACATCCACAACAAGAACAGATGCAGTTTTCTCCATACCAGGCAAGAATCCTGACCAAGAACTGACGGCAAGGGAAAAGGGAGAAAAGGGCGTTACCTTTCCAACCGAAGTCTCTCCGGGATCCGGAAGCCAGAAGAGCAGCAGACGCGACCAGAGCCAGACAAAAGCAGAGAAGAACTTGTGGACTGCGGAGGGAGGAGGGCCGCCTCTCTCTGAGCCACCAGGCAGTCCAGCCAGCCTCGTTTTATAGCGACGAGGAGACGCGGAGCTGCCTCCAGTTAAGGCCAATCAATCAGCGCATCCATCCAAACCTCTCGCTGTCACCCGCTACAGGTCCCCTCCCTCGCCCGCCCACGAGTGGATGGATCCCGTCGACGTCGGCGGGAATAATAAATCCGATCCGGGATCCCGTCCCTGTCTCGTGCTCCTCGGAATCTTGCGGGCGGGCCGGCGAGGTGGTGCCGGGCGATTGGATTTGCGGGGAGTTTCGCCCGTGCCGGTCGCTCGTGTCTGGCGTGCGGGGTTCCTCCTGCCGGCCCCGCCGATGGGAATGGCGGGTGGAAGACGGCCGGCGGTGTGGCCGCTGCCCGGAGCCTCGCATTTCCGGTGGCAACGGGCGCGACAGCGCCAGCCGAACCAACAGCGTCTTTGTTTAGTACAACACACGTGTTCTCTGCTAAAAAGACGACCAAGAGTATGGCTACGTATTGTCAACGTAAAAACGTATTCTGGAGAGGGCGAAAGCGCATTGGAAACGTATTATGGGGTGACGGCGTGAGGGAGGGACGGACGGACGGAGTGGGTGGGTGGCCCGGCCCAGTTGCCCACCTACCAGAGACGGAGACGCGACGCCTCCACACGACGCGTCCCGAGCCGGACCACCCCACCCCATCGCACCCGCACCTCAATTCCCCTCCCGACCCCCTCCTCCTCCGCCGCCGCCGCCATGGCGGGGCTCGCCGACGAGTTCTTCCTCGGCATCGACGAGGACGGGCCGGGGTCGCTCGGGGAGCCCTCCTACCTCTCCTTCTCCGACGCCTTCGAGGAGGAGGAGCACCACTTCACCCACTCCGACATCTCCCCCAACTTCGACATCGAATCTCAAACCCTAACCCCCGCCCCGGGCTCCCCCTTCTCCTTCGACTCCGACCACGACCTCGACCTGGACCTCAGCCTCGGCCTCGGCCGCCTCTCGCCGTCCTTCCTCCGGATGCGCAGCCCCTCCCCGGCCCGCTCCCCGCCCTTCTGGGACTGCCTCGAGGAGGACCTCGCCGACGACCTCGCGGACGGCCTCGAGTGGGAGGAGATCGCCGACGCCGCCGACGCCGACGCCGGAGACGCCTCCGTCCCTGGGGGCGGCGGTGGGTGCGGGGCGGGAGGAGGAGGCGGAGGGGGCGACGCCGATGCCGACGTGTTCGGCTTCCTCAGCGAGCGGGAGATCCTGGGCGTCATGGAGGGGATCGACAGCGGGGAGGACGAGTCCATGTTCTCCGACGAGCCGCCCTTTGATTTCGGCGACGAGGGCCCGGAGCTCGACGACATATTCCGGAGCGTCGGCTGGGAGGTGCTGCCGGTGCCGCTGGATGAAGACGAGTTCGAGGTGCTGCCGGGGCATATGGCGGACGTGACGGTGGGGGGCGCGCCACCTGCGGCTCGGGCAGCGGTGGAGCGGCTCCAGGTGGTGGCGATCAGTGGGGAGGAGGCCGCACAGGGATGCGCTGTGTGCAAGGACGGGATCGTGCAGGGGGAGCTCGCCACGTGGCTGCCGTGTGCACACTTCTACCATGGGGCGTGCATTGGGCCATGGCTCGCCATACGCAACTCATGCCCGGTGTGCCGTTACGAGCTGCCCACTGATGACCCTGACTATGAGCAGCGGCGGGCCAGGCGGCGTTCTGCTGGTGGCTCCACAGCACAGTTGGGCACACCTATGCAGATGTGAGCATGGGTTCCTTGGTGGCATCTCTTGGTTGCAATTCCATCCAAGTTATGTGAGAAACCTCACACTCTTGACTTGCTCAGTTAGGATGCTTGGAGGTTGCTAGGGCCATGCTTCTTTGGTTTTTAAGTGTCGATTGATGTAGCGGTTCTGAACTTCTGATTGGGACTTGATTGGTAAGAACAATTGTTAGAGCTTCTGTATATATGTCGTGCTGCTTCAATAACACAGAAAACCAATTCACTCTCTCGATGCTTGTTTTATTCGTATTGTTTGTGACAAATCAATTAGTATTTTCTTCTACTGGAATACTGCTTTTCTTATTGCATCAGTTACCGGCATCGTGATATCATAAACACCATTGTAGAAGACTCTTTTGTACTACAAATCTCAATCTGGTATGCTTTAATCAAACCTTAGTGTTGCTCTTCTGTACTTGGATGTAATTTCTTTGTGGTGATGCTACTGATGTGAGCTTCTCTGCTGCACTACAAGTACTGTAGGTTTTAATTAGCACACAATACCAGTTTGCTGGAAGTTAAAATGAGAAACCTCACTCGGTGACTGATCAGTTAGGATACTTCGAGGTCACTAGTCGTACTATTTGGTTTGAAGTGTTGATGTAACTGTTCCGATTGGGAGTTGAATGGTAAGAATAACCGTTAGTGCTTCTGCATATATGTCATGCTGCTTCGGTAATACAGAGAAGTTTCTTAGTCACCGAAATCTTGTCTAATTTGTATTGGTTGTGGCAGAACTTTCTTCTACTGGCCTACTGCTTTGCTTACTGCATGATTTACTGCCATCATAGTTACAGAAATATCTTTATAGATGTTAGCATGCTACTCTCTGTACCAAGACTGCCCTGTACTAGAAATTTCAATCTAGTTTTCTTTAATTAGACCTGTGAGTTACTTTTCTGTACTGGGAGTATAGTAGTATATATCATTTCTGTAAGGTGAGCTTCTCTGCTGCACTGTAAGTACTGTGGTCCTTTAACTAGCACACAATACCAACTGGTGGTGTTTAGCAGTACCAAACAAGCAATCAAAGTTCCGTTACGTTTGGAGTGGTTGGTACTCCCTCCGTAAAGAAATATAAGAGCGTTTAGATCACTAGGCCGGTAGATCGTTGTGCTTGTGCTGAAAGTCAACATGGCCCTTCCAAAAATGGAAGAGTTGGTTACCGATTCTTATTTACTCGTTTATATTCGGCAATAGATAAGTCGTCAAAGTTCTGTTACATCTGGGAAGCAAAGTACAGTTAGATCCATGTGCAGGGAACATGCTGGAGAAACCATCTTTTATCAGAATATATGGGATGAAGCGTACCTTAGTTGCTTATTGGATATATGAAAACGACGACACGGCATGGCAGTTGCTTGGAATTTTTTTATCTTGGCACTCGCTAGTTATTCATTGAGACCAGCAAGTGCTTCTATGTTCATTTATTTGCCATGCTATTTTCTTCAGGCTACTGTGCGGTGTTCATAGTGTGCGTCTTAAGTGGAAAACTGAAAGGGGAGGTTACCTGACCAATCACAGTGAACCATCGGATTTTTCAATTCGTTTTGCAAGATTTTTTGATGTAGACGGCACTCCATAATTTCCATGGTTTGACTGGTTGTCCAATTCTTGTTACCATAACCGGTTATCGAATTGTTTCTAATAAGTGTTACTGCACTTGCTCTTGTTCCCAGTCTTGTTCTCTTGAGCTAAAATCCGAAGCTGGCCATATTGGGCTGACGATATTTTCCGAAATCGCCTTGCGATCCGTGGTCTCTGCTGAACACGGCTAACACGCGTCTGCTGCAAGTTCGGCCTGGAACAGCTTATGGCCAATTTTCCGTTCCTGGTTCAGAAATACTGCCAGTTTTTGTTGCCCTGTTCAGGGTGGCATGGATGCAAACTTGCCGTCCTTCCATTGTGTTGATGCATTTCAAGGTTTCAGTCCTTTATCCTGTGTTGTGATTCTTGGTTCAGGCAGGCTACAGAATGCATCGGTGCCCAGGTAAGGCCTAAACTCTTATGCACACATGATGCCGGTCTGATCGCTGGTGTTTCGCACGTGGAGATAGAAGTGGCGCACGCTGATCGCTTAGTGCTGATGCCCCTAACAACTGAAGGTTGGCACTTTGACATGCCGCCGCCATCTTGTCCTGAACGGAGGAGGTGTCTGACGCGCAACATCTTCTGAATCTCTCTTGGACACTGGTTACTCTTCCTGTTGACCGGATGGAGCGACTAGATGGTCTATGGCGAGTTGGCTGCCGGTGTGCGGCGGCTGGCCGGCGTTTGACGTCGCTGTCGCCGGCAGCGGGACAACACCAAGGCCACCATCGATCATTCGACAGTGGGACTGTAGGAGCGTCACTCAAGAAAGATCGATGTTGCAGCCAACGAAGTTAACTTATACGGAGTAGTGGTTCACTGAAGCAGGAGTGAGCAATTTCAAGAGCCCGATCGATGAAAACACAATCCAGCTACATAATATTCACACGCCCGGTAATTAATCTCCTCATGGTTATGGCATATATCATCGTCCTGGTGTATACTACGGTCGCGATCGCATGTGTTACGTACGTCGGATCCTACGGCGTTCTTGCGGCGGCGGCCTCGTCGCCGGCGTCTCGATCGGCGGCCTCCTCCTCGGCGGCGAGCCTCCCCCGCAGGCGGCGCAGCTCCTCCCGGAGCCGCGCGTTGTCCCGGGCCACCTGCGCGTGCCTGGCCTCGGCGCGGTTGAGCTCCACGACGAGCCGCTGGTTGGCCGCCCGCAGCTCCGCGGCGCACGCCGACAGCTCGTCCAGCTGCCTCCGCCGCCGCATCCGCGACCGCCGCGCCGACTCGCGGTTCGACGCCAGCCGCCTCGCCTTCCTCGTCTCGCTCACGGCGTCGGCGACGTGGCTCAGGCCGCTGCCGCACGACGGCGGGCCGCGGCCATTGTCGCCAGCCCCGCCGCTGCCGCCGACCAACCACCCGTCGACGAGGTCCACGTCGACGTCGTGCGGGTGCGGCGGCAGGTAGGACGTCGGGAGGCCGACGAAACCGGCCGACTGGTACGCCAGCGCGGCGAGCTCTTGCTGCATGGCCGGCGCCGCCGCGAACTCGCAGATCACAGTGCTCCTGCTGCTGCTACGGAGGTTGCTATGTATACAGAAGGCCACTCTCTCACTCTCCGGCGTCGTCGAATGGATGGAGGGAAGGAGGAAAAGGCTGCGAGCTGCCGCTTTAAACCGCGCGCGAAAAGGGAGAGCCCACCCACTGGCATGCACCGCCGATGCGGTCAGCAAGCTTTGCCCCTTTCGGAGCCCCATCGCCATTGCGTCTGCGCTTTGATATTACCTATCCCGATGGTTTTTCTGGGATCCGTCGCTGTCCGCGGTTCGGTTGCGGTAATTTGCCAGCAGCATAGAGATGATAGATCGTCGTCGTCGTCAAGATAGGCTTAGTTTCTCCTTGTTTCGGAAACGTTCTTCCCGTGCGGTGTCGACCGGGAGAAGTCGCCGCGCTTCCTCTTTTGCTGGGAGAATTTTGCCAAGGCTGGCTGCATTGAATCGTAGATCACCAATTCACCATCGAGAGGCGTCGTTTTCTTGGCGGTTGTATAGGTTAAACCGTGGAGTCTGAACATCTTGCATTGTTAGTTTCCGTTACTGAGTTGGCTGGCTGTGGAGTATAGACTAGGATTTTTTTTCCTCCTATAAATATACTCGGTGTGCAGAAACGGAGGGTCTTCAGCCAAACTTTTCTGTTGTCGTGGCGAAGTGGCAACGCGATGGAACTGCCCTTTAGGCCTTTTTTCTTTGCGCATACAAGATATTGGAACGATAAGAGCACTGTATAGTGACGCCACACAGTACTAGTATAAACAAGGTTAGATGCCAGGACACCAGCCGCTGTTTGGCCATCACTTGGACTTGGGTGCGTGATGCAGCGTTAGAGGTTTATGGTACTGTTTGGTCAGTCCCGCCTCGTGTAGAGAGACCTTGTTAGTGAGTGCTCTTGATCTAATGCCTTCCGGTTAGGTCCATAGAGAGCTTGGCTTTATCTACAACCTCAAGAAAATATGGTGCCGGTTTATGCGGATATCTTGATCTTAATACAAATCTTAGCTTCGACCTTCGACTATATAAATATAAGTCTATAATAACTGATGGCTGACGGTCCCACTCGCAAGATACTACTCCTTTCGATCCAAAACAAGTGTCATGGCTTAAACCGGGACATTTATTTTGGATCAGAGGGAGTACTATATGACATGCGCAGTAGCATGCACATATTTCCTGCGCGTTTGCTAATTTTAGGATCGGTCAGTCAAATTCTTAGAGTAAAGAGGTAGCACACAAGGCTGAAAATAGGTAGGTTGTGTGTAACGCCCCGAGACCGATGTGCCAGGTGTCGTTCAGTTATTCGTTGTTGTTGTCTTGTCTTTGGCTTGCGTGTTGCATTTCATCATGTCATCATGTGCATTGCATCATCATGTTTTCAAAACTTGCATCCGTCCCGGTCTCCACGTTCCTTCCGTTGTCCGTTCTGAGCCCAACCACACTTGCACGCGCCCGCGGCATGTCCAAGATAGTATTTTATTAGTGGCCGGAAAATGTTCTCAGAATGGGATGAGAGTTGTCGTGCGGTCTTATTATAGTGTAGGTAGACCGCCTGTCAAGTTTCATCGCATTCGGAGTTCGTTTGACGCCCCAACGGATAACTATAGCGTCAGTATAGCCGGTCTAACGTCGGACGTTTTCGGTCTCCCGAAACAGTCGCCGGGCCTCTCTCTCTCTTCTCTTCTCTCAGCTCGAGACCGTCTACACAGCTCACTACTCACCGTCAGGCCCTACCTAACCTCTCTCGCCAGCCCGCGACCCTCCTCGCGCTAGCCCGAAAGCTGTCCCGGACCCGACTCGGACAGTCGTTACCGCTGTGTCCGGATCATCCCCAAACATCTACAAAATATCATCGTTTTATTTATTGGACTCTTTAGCATATTTATTCTCATCTGTCGGATTTCGATCCGATGATCCACATCCCTCTCTTTTCGCCGACATGCTATATATAGCCCCAACCCTAAATCCTAGGGATCCGTCCCATCCATCCCATCGCCGCCGCCGCAATCTTCTTTCTCCTTGTTTTTAGCGCTGAGCCAGCCAGCCACTTTCTCCTTGATCCAAATCCCCCCCCTCACGATCCAGCCCCATGCTTACACCGCCGCAGCCCGCAACCGGCCCGTCTGGGTCGATCTAGGCCCGAGGTGCCAGTGTTGCGCCGCCACCGTTCGCCATCCTCCTGCCCCGAGCGGGATCGAGGAGATGAGCTCCAGATCGAGCTCTTGGAGCCGCCCGACCCCGCCCTCATCAGCGGCCTTGCTGGAGCCGCCACCGAAGGACACCCAGGCCGGACCCCGCCGCCCTGTTCCTCTCCTCCTCCCTCTGATTCTCCCTCGTCTTCCTCTCTCACACCCCTCTCTCCTGCAGGAGCTCCGCCATGGCCGCCCGATGGAGCTCGCCGCCGTGCCTCCTCCGGCTAGATCTAGGCTGGAGCTACCTGGATCCGCCGCCCTCGCATCCATCCCCATCGTCTGCCGGAATGCCCCACCGTCGATGCGCCACCCCCCCCACCGGTCGTCGCCGTTCCTGCCTGCCAGCGTGTGCGCATGCGAGCACAGGCACGTCTCCCGCGCGTGGGCCTCGGCCCACCGCTCGCGTTGAACCCAGCCTCCCAAGGCCCAACAGCCTCCAGCCGGGCCAAGGCCCGATGTGAGCTTTCCCCTCCAGATCCCTGTTCTTCTTGGGCCGGCCTCTGTTTCGGCCCGCATGTGTTTTTTTTCAGCGCCTGGGATTTAGCTATTATTCCTGAGACAGCAGTTTTGCAGTATAGCCCTCCTAGTTCATGCATTTAATAACTCACTAACCGTGCATCGGATTAAAATGAATTATATATGAAACTTGCTCAGAATTTTGTGTAGATTAATAATATCCAACTTTCATCTATGTTTAAAATGATTAAAATGTTGTTTGCATTAATTTGCTCCTATGCCATGCTAAAATGCTTTATTTCATAACTAAATAACCGTAGCTCCGAATTAAATAAACTTTATATGTAAATGGGGTAGAATTTTGCCTAGTTTATCATGGTGACCTTTATTTGCATTTAAAACAACTATAAAATTGTGTTTAGGGCAGAACAGGACCTAATCTAAAATATGCATATGGGGAGTTTCCGGAATTGTTGTTCGTTGCTTTCGGCCTCATTTAAACTTGACTAGATAGGTAGTTTTACTTTGCTTCACCCTCTTGCCATGTTAACCAACATTTAATATTGTTGAGTACATAAACGAGATCAAACTAAATAACTTGTTGTGGTGTTTCGTCAATATGCAACTCGTTGCATATTGATCTCCACTTAACTTGTAGTATTGTTTGTTGCACTTTCCCATGCCATGCCTCATTAAATCGGACATGCATCATACTTGATTGTGCATCATGCCATGTTGATGTGCTGGTTGTTTACTATGTTGTTTGTTTCTTTTCGGGTTGCTTCTCTCGTTAGCTTCGGTTTCGTTCCGGAGTTGTGAGGATTCGTTCGTCTACGACCGATTGTCTTCTTCTTGGACTCGTTCTTCTTCCTTGCGGGATTTCAGGCAAGATGATCATACCCTCGAAATCACTAATATCTTTGCTATGCTAGTTTGCTCGCTCTTTTACTATGCCATTGCTATGATGCCTACCACTTGCTTGTCAGCCACCCAAATTGCCATGTTCAGCCTCTAACCCACCAATGTCCTAGCAAACCGTTGATTGGCTATGTTACCGCTTTGCTCAGCCCCTCTTATAGCGTTGTTAGTTGCAGGTGAAGATCGAAGTTTGTTCCTTGTTGGAACATGGAGATGTTGTTCCTTGTTGGAACATGTTTACTTGTTGGGATATCACAATATATCTTACTTAATTAATGCATCTATATACTTGGTAAAGGGTGGAAGGCTCGGCCTTATGCCTGGTGTTTTGTTCCACTCTTGCCGCCCTAGTTTCCGTCATATCGGTGTTATGTTCCCGGATTTTGCGTCCCTTACGCGGTTGGGCTATAATGGGAACCCCTTGACAGTTCGCCTTAAGTAAAGCTTCTCCAGCAATGCCCAACATTGGTTTTACCATTTGCCACCTAGCCTTTTTCCCTTGGGAGTCGCACATCCCGAGGGTCATCTTTATCTTAACCCCCCCGGGCCAGTGCTTGTCTAAGTGTTGGTCCGAACTAGAGTCCTGTGCAGCGCCCCCTCGGGGCAACTCGAGGTTTGATTTTAGTTGTACGGAGCGCTCATCTGAGTGTGCCCTGAGAAAGAGATATGTGCAGCTCCTATCGGGATTTGTCGGCACATTCGGGCGGTGTTGCTGGTTTAGTTTTACCCTGTCGAAATGTCTTGTTGTACCGGGATACCGAGTCTAATCGGAGTGTCTCGGGTGGAGGTCTATTCCTTCGTTGACCGTGAGAGCTTGTCATGGGCTAAGCTGGGACCCCCCTGCAGGGATTGAACTTTCGAAAGCCGTGCCCGCGGTTATGGGCAGATGGGAATTTGTTAACGTCCGGTTGTAGAAAACCCGAAGTTGACCTTAATTAAAATACATCAACCGTGTGTGTAACCGTGATGGTCTCTTTCCGGCGGAGTCCGGGAAGTGAACACGGTTGTTGGAGTTATGCTTGACGTAGGTAGTCCAGGATCACTTCTTGATCATACTTTTATCGACCGTGCTTTGCCTTCTCTTCTCGCTCTCATTTGCGTATGTTAGCCACCATATATGCTAGTCGCTTGCTGCAGCTCCACCTCATTACTCCATCCTTCCTATTAGCTTAAATAGTCTTGATCTCGCGGGTGCGAGATTGCTGAGTCCCCGTGGCTCACAGATACTTCCAAAACCAGTTTGCAGGTGCCTATGTTACCGAGCAGGAGACGCAACCAAGCTCAAGGAGGAGCTCGATGAAGATCTTGCCCTTTGTGCTGTTTCATTTTAGTTGATCAGTAGTGGAGCCCAGTTGGGGTCGATCGGGGACCTTTGTCGCATTTGGGGTTCTTCTTTTATTTTGGTTTCGTAGTCGGACCGTGAGTGTATTTGGTTGTTGTAATGCTTTATTCATGTATTTGTGTGAAGTGGCGATTGTAAGCCAGCTATGTATCTCTTTCCCTTATGTATTACATGGGTTGTGTGAAGATTACCTCACTTGCGACATTGCTTTCAATGCGGTTATGCCTCTAAGTCGTGCTTCGACACGTGGGAGATATATCCGCATCGAAGGCGTTACATTGTGCTACTGATAAGGCTTACTTTGCCTGTTCAAGGCAGTACAACATAATATCTTTGTATACATGTCATTAGGTTTTAACTAGGTCCCCTAGCTAGGGTTGCTTAGTTCATGCTTATCACAAGCTCTTGTTTGCTTACCTACTAATGCCATTAGCTGCTATACTTTAAAAAATAAATCCAGCCTGGTGTGTCACATTCTAGGAGCGAAGACAATTGGGCATGCCTAAAGCAGAAACTCGTGGAGGAACAAAAAGGTATATGGGGTAGTCAAGATATGTCTAAAGCAAGAGGTTGCTAATCAGACGGCAATAATTGTTTGTGGCGACTCTTGTTGACCATCAGCTTTTGGAACACCAACCTGTCTTCTCTCTTAATTAATTTATTTACTTAACAAAGGTAAGCACTACATGTTCATGGCCTTAGCCACACTTGGCTTTGGTGCCATAAGCAGCAAATGGCTTATGGCCTTTTGCTTTCTAGCAGAAAGGTGTGCCGGTTTTTAGATAGGTCGGACACACAAATTAATGTGCACTTCTCATTGAGAAAAACACGACTTCATGAGTTTCTGATTTATATGTTTCTTGGTCGGTCTGGCATGAGATAAAACTGCAACATTAAAGCATTTTGCGTGAGGAAAACATGAAACTTTTTCTCTTACTCTAATAACCAGCGCGACTCTCGAATTGTCACGCAAATGTGTAGGCCTGTCATCTGAAAACGCAGAAGGAGAAATCAAGAAACGGTCAGTGCTAATAAACTTCTCCTATCGTAGTTGAGAAACCTTTCAATTATAAAAACAGAGGAGATATGGCGTGACTTCTTTTATCATCCACAATTGTTAGTGGCTTCAACTTTCAGTCCACCCATCGTTCCCTGTTACGTGTGCAAGATCAGCACACCAAATGTGGGAACGTCATCTCTTGCCAAAGCAAAGCAAAGCACATCACATCGATGGCAGGATTAACAATGGTTTTGCGCCTCAGATTACTAATTAGGGAAATTTAAAATCATATTGACCTATCAATGATTGCGCGACAGGCAATCCGGTTATAGCATAACACGATAAGCGTAGCGACCGAAGGATTCGATTTTACAAGGTAAAGAAGGCCATATCTTGCACGGATTATAAGAAGAAAAAAGGCATTGCATACGTTATAGTGCTTTATGTTTAACTAAAGTCCAAAGCAGCATAATACACTTGCACGGCGATGCTTACTTCACTGGGGAAAAAGACTTTGAAGAAATGAAACCACCAAGTGTACGATAGATATCAGAAAATATCTGGTGGAAATACTATATGAAAACCAAACAAAATTGTATATATATAAATTCTTAAAATATAGTACAACCTCTATACACTAATATATGGCATTTTGCAGTTTAATTTAAACTGCAAAAACGTCTTACATTACTTTATTGAGGGAGTAGGATGGATGTTGGTCTATGGACACTTGAATTTCAAATTCACAGTCAAATTCAACTCTGGTGTGGTTATTGATGGTGTTGGAAACACACTCAACCTGATCATGAATATCAATCATTGCATGCAATCGAAGGACAAGTACGAATTTAGTATGTGCAATTTGAATTCGCGGATATAAGATGAAGTACTTGATTAACAAAGTGAGGTCCAAATGACGCGTAGTACATGAGGTCATGTTGTCCCTCGTCTCTATGGCAAAGGGTAGCAATCTCTAAAACTCAATCAAACAAAACTCACACCCTAATTCAATACCCTAAGGGAGGTATTTAAGCGGGGTCAATGGGGGAATTCAGCCAACCCACGAAGGAGGGAGGGGTCGGATATGTTAAATGATAGGCTTGTAGAAATTATATAGGCTAGTATTTTGTGACATGTTGTCACGTACTGTACCTACACGTACATGTAATCTTGGGTGCGGCAGGTTGTTAGCTAGGATAAGTTTATCTTTGTATAGCTTGGAGTAGAGGCCAAGCCTAGTAACAACATGGGCATCTCATCTTGTAATCTGACATCTCTATATAACACGTACGCGTCCCTGCCGAACAACATATGCTTCCACAATTCTCTTTCTTCCATGGTAATCAGAGCAATCCTCGAGCTCATCCATGGCGACGTCTTCAAGTTCCTTCCTCTCATCGCCATTCGCTCACGCTGCCACAGAGAAGCTTACCAAGGGCAACCAAGCCCTGTGGCGAGCGACCGTGCTCTCCGCCATCCGGGGAGCCCAGATGGCGAAGTACCTCGACGTTGAGCAGCAGCTGCCGCCCATGCGGATCGACGTGGCCTCCGCCGACGGCAAGACCACGGCGAAAGTGCCGAACCCTGACTTCCAAACCTGGTATGCGCAAGACCAACAAGTCTTCTCCTATCTCCTGATGACTCTTCCTCGTGAGATAGCCATCCAGGTTGCATCCTGTCATACCTCAGCGGAGCTCTGGAACATGGTCAAAGGGATGCTTGCATCTCGCACTCGATCGCAGACCACCAACGTTCGCATCACCCTCGCCAACCTGCAGAAGGGCAACCTTTCCATCACCGACTATGTCGGGAAAGTCAGAACACTCACCGACGAGCTGATCGCCGCGGGGAAGAGGGTGGATGAGGAAGACATTGTCTCCCACATCCTCGCCGGACTCGATGAAGATTTAGATCCGATGGTTTCTGCTATGTGCTCCAGGGTGGAGCCGGTCACTGCAGCTGAGCTTTTCTCGCAGCTGCTCAGCTTCGAGACGAGGCTAAATCTTCGTGGCGGCGGGTCTCAGTCCTCCGCCAACAGCGCCACCCGAGGCCGCAAGCAAGGGGCAGAGGTGGTGACCGCGGCCGCAGACAAGCTGGCAATGGTGGTGACCGCGGCGGCCGTGGCTATTCCAGGCCAGGAGGTCGTGGCGGTGGTGGTCATGGCGGCAACAATGGAGGCAGCAGCGGAGGCAACTACAACAACCATGCCTCTGCTCCTTGGGTGCAGTGTCAGATCTGCGGGAAGATGGGCCATCCGGCATGGAAGTGCTTGAAATGGTATGATGAGTCCTACCAAGGCATGGAGGAGAAATCGGCCAATATTGCAGCCCGCAGTATGGCGTAGACACCAACTGGTACCTTGACAGTGGTGCTACTGATCATATCACAGGCAACCTGGAGAAGCTGACCGTACGTGATCGCTACAACGGCAATGAACATATACATACTGCAAGCAGGTCAGGTATGGATATTAAACATATTGGTCGTTCAGCAATTCATACCCTAGATCGTGATCTCTACTTAAACAATATCCTTCATGTACCCGAAGCAAATAAAAGTCTCATCTCTGCTAGTCGTCTTGCCATTGAAAACAACTCCTTTGTTGAAATTCACCCTTATTCTTTTTCTGTTAAGGATCGGGGAACGAGGAAGGTACTACTCCAAGACAAGGGTAGGAGACGTCTCTAACCGATTAGGCACACGAGCACCGACGTCAAGAAGCAAGTGCTAAGTGCTACCAAGCTATCTCCGGATAGGTGGCACCGACGTCTAGGGCATCCTTCTTCTGTTATTGTTAGCAAAGTCATTAGTCAAAATAATCTGTCGTGTGCCAGTTATTTCAATAAAGAGTCTGTATGTGATGCATGCCAAAAGGGCAAAAGTCACCAACTTCCTTATCCAAATTCAATAAGTGAATCAAAATTTCCTTTAGAGCTTGTGTTCTCTAATGTTTGGGGTCTTGCTGTGGAAACAGTAGGAAGAAAGCAATATTATGTGAGTTTCATAGATGATTTCAGTAAATTTACATGGATCTATCTTATCAAACACAAGTCCAAGGTGTTTCAAAAGTTTCATGATTTGCAGAAACTTGTAGAGCGACAATTTGATCGCAAAATTCTTGCTCTCCAAACGGATTGGCGAGGGGAGTATGTTAAACTCAACTCCTTCTTTACCAAAATAGGTATATCTCACCATGTCTCTTGTCCTCATGCACACCAATAGAATGGTTCAGCTGAAAGGAAACATCGTCATATCGTTGAAGTAGGTTTCTCTCTTCTTGCTCAAGCTTCTATGCCCCTGAAGTTTTGGGATGAAGCTTTCATTGTCGCAACCTACTTGATAAATCGGATTTCAATGTTTTTTAAACTTATTTGAACTCCGGACTTCTTTTGTGTTCAGTATGCAGCATTCAAAGCAACGTCATAAATTTCCAACATGTTCTGACATCATTTGTTGTTTTTCGGTCATTTACCTAATTGTTTAGAGAGCTAAATGACCGTGAAATTGAAAATCACTACAAAATGAACTCTGAAAATGTTGAAACTTGGCATGGTATCATCATTTCACCCGCATAGCATGTGCGAAAGAGTAGAGATGGTCACGGCAAAAACTGGACGCACTTCGTGTACAAACTGGACAAACTCTATCGGAGTATCAGGGTTTCGGATGAGAACTCATCTGTTACACGGGCACTTCAATGCTTTCTAAACTTATTTGAACTCCGGACTTCTTTTGTGTTCAGTATGCAATATTCAAAGCGACGTCATCAATTTCCAACATGTTCTGACATCATTTATTGTTTTTTGGTCATTTACCTAATTGTTTAGAGAGCTAAATGACCGTGAAATTGAAAATCACTACAAAATGAATTCTGAAAATGTTGAAACTTGCAATGGTATTATCATTTCGGAGTATCAGAGTAGGGAGGGTCACAAAAAAACTACTCAGAAATAAATAGAAGAAAATAAATAAAGTAGAAAAGAATAAAACTATAAAAAAATTACTCAAAAATAAATAGAAGAAAATAAATAATGCAGAAAAGAAAAAAAACTATATAAAAATTACTCAAAAATAAATTAAAGAAAATAAATAATGCATAAAATAAAAAACTATATAAAAAAATTGTTGGGGCGCTGTCCAGTGGGCCTGCCACACCTAGGGTGTGCAAATGCAGGCCCAGAAGGGCCAGCAGACTCACAGGGCAACGCGCCCTAGTTAGGCCCAGAAGACAGATATATAGAGAAGCTCGAAGGAGCAGCCGCGGCTGGGTTTATAAACCACTGCGGCTGCCCTTCGCTCGGCGAGGTGGGACTAAACATTATGCACCGCCGGTGGCAGCGCACAACCATTAATACCGGTTGATGGCTCCAACCGGTACTAATGATTGGGCCTTTAGTACCGGTTCGTGGCACGAACCGGTACTAAAGGAGCCGTTTCCCGCCCCTTGGCCTAGCGAAATTGGCCTTTAGTACTGGTTGGTGGCTCCAACCGGTACTAAAGACCCCTCCTATATATATGGCACTTACGAAAATATCAGTTTCATCGACCACCACTTCTTCTCAATCCAACTTCTTTGCCGCGCCCGTCGCCCATCGCGCGCCGCCCTCGCCGCCCCCGCCGCCCGTCGTCACTGTCACCCCTGCCACCCGTTGTTGCCATCACCGCCGTCGCCCCCGCCACCCGTCGTC